>NC_056728.1:258744951-258783017 GCF_019279795.1 Protopterus annectens
ATTTTCTTGGTTAACCCTTTGTTTTTGGTGGACTTTTAAAAAATTTTTCTGCCATAAAAAGTAAAGTGGAACTAAGTTGTGATCGTGTCCCCCAGGAACTTAACTGCCCAACAATTGAACAGCAAAAGCCAGCAATCAATCCTTAAAAATCCACAGAGGAGAACTCTCTCTGGCAGCAGAAAAGCTCTGAAGCACTTGATGCCCAAACCTGTCAGGAAAAGGAAAAAGACAAGGAATCTCAAAAATAAAAGTTGGAACAAACAGGTTCATCTTCACCCAAGGTGCAGAGAAATTAACCTTTTACTCCTTCAGTGCTGACACACAAATCTCCAGTTTTAGAGACTATTAGCATTTGGATGGAGCCCCTTCTAAGGCAGCGAGAGTAGCCATTCATCCAAGTAAGAATTTCTTGTTTCATGACTTCCAGACTGCCTTCCCCCATTTCATTAAAATCTAGCCACTCATTCAGAAGCACTTCAGAAACTGACTGGGAGCCAATGATGAGGGTCTTTTTGAAAACACAAATAAAAGTGAGTGTCATTCCAACCCCTCTGGTTCCAGGCAGTATTAGGTTGGCCCACCCTCTCTAAATTTAGTCTTTCCCCAGTGCCAGTTTCTGCACCAATGGCTTTGTTGTTGGCTAACTAACCAGATCCCGTTTGGTGCAGAAAGGTGTCCCTACCTCACCTCTGGCTTCCACTCATCTAAAACACTCAATGCTGTCCTCTTCAGCATCAAGTGGATCCCACATTCAGCTACTTGATGTCAAGGCTTCATCACGGTCTCTAGCAACAACTCACCTAAAGGCATTTTCAGTGTCCAAGTAGTCTGTGTTCAAGCAATCAGTACAAGTCTCTGCCTTGAGGTATTCTGAATTCTCTATTTGGGACTCCCTTCCTTCTTCAGTGCCACACACTTCTATTTTGGCAGAAGAAGAATCTATTCCAAGGCGGGATCTCTCAGTGTAGACAGATTCAGGATCATGGAGGTTATGGAGAGAATAAAAGTCTCACCCCCAAGGCTGACAACAGAAGAGGTGGTGGTGTTTCCATATCTATAAAGGCTGCGCACACCTCCCGACTGGTAGCCCAACATAACACATCTGAGATACTTCAGGTGCAGCTAACACCGGGTAAGATGGCGATTCAGGTCATAGCCTGCTATAGGTCCCTAACCATGTCCCAAGACTCGCATACCTAAGCACCCTGGAGAATATTAGGGTCCAACCTAACACTCTCATACCGGGGCGACCAACTACCCCTCCATTAACTGGGAAAACTACTCATGTGCCAATACACTTGCCCAACGCTTTCTGGAAATCATCAATTCCAATGCCCTGGACCAGCTCATTCTTACCCCCACTAGAGGTAGCAACATCTTTGACCTGGTCATTACTAACATGGGCGACCGCTGCTCGACACCAACAGTGAACTCCTCCCTGGTTAGATCAGACCACAAACTAATCACCTTGGAAATCTACATCACACACACACAGGTAATCACCATGAAAAACTTCTCCAAAGCTAACTTTGGGCTCCTAAAAACAGAGATGGCTAACTTCACAGCACCCATGCAAATGGAGAATAGTTGCATGACCACCGAATCGTACACCAATGCACTGTACGAACACGTACACAAATGCACGGATCTCGCCATACCCAACAGAACCAAGACATTCTTCTCAAAAAAAAAAAATAAGGAAGTCAATCTGGTGGTCCCCTGCCATAAACAAACAACAGGTGGAGGAAACTGAGGCGCAATAAGGTGACATCCCAAGAATGGAAAAACTCCCTTATCAGCCTCAACAAAAGGTTGAGATCACTCATCAAATCCTCTAAAGCCAGCTATGAAAAAAGAATTGCAGCAGATAGTAAAGACAACCACAAGGCCTTCTACGGTTATGTAAAGAATCTCCACGGCAATACACAGATTTGCTCTGAACTACTGCACAATGGTACCTCCTAGACCGAGCCAACAGATATTGACAATATACTGGCCGACAGATTCAGTGCCAACTTTACCCCCTAAGGACCAATCACAATACCAGTAGATCGGCAGGCACCCAGTATTACTGCTGCACAGGTTAAAACAGCACTGGCCAGCTTCTATGGGACCTGACAATATCTCTGGCTGTGTTCTACATGAACTACAGAGTGAACTGGCACCTCACCTGTGTGCCCTGTTCAATCACAGCCTCACCTCAGGCTTTGTCCCTACCGAATGGCGCAATACTACAGTCATCCCTCTCCACAATGGAGGAGCGACTACAGACCTTGGGAACTATCATCCCATTAGCCTGATGAGTCTGATATGCAAAGCTATGGAACGCATCATCATGGACCAAATAAACAAATATATAAGGAATCTCCAAACTCTGGATCCTACACAGTTTGGTTTTGTGAAGGGTAGATCATGCCTGCTCAACTTGGTCGACTTGAGTCAATCACCAGAGCTGTGGATGAAGTCAAGGTGGTTCATACAGCCTACCGTGATCTGGCCAAGGCCTTTAATACCATTCCCCACTCAGGAATCATAGAAAAACTCACTAAGCTAGGCATCAACCCCTATATTACTAGGTGGGGGTTGCAAACTGGCTTACAGATAGAACCCACACAGTGTGAAAGTAGCTGACTCCAAGTCACGCTGTCGGACCAGTCACGAATGGAGTCCGACAAGGTTCGGTCCTCTGGTATCTACTTCTCTGTTTGGTATCTACTTCTCTGAAGTCCAGGCCAACACGAAGGGACTCTGGCTGACTAAGTTCGCAAATGATTGCAAGTTGGGAGCTATTAACTCCCCAAGTGATGTTGAAATACTACAGAAAGGCCTAAATGAGACCAACGACTGGTGTCAGAACCATGGTCTTAAGCTCAATGTCAAAAAATGTGTCTTCATCCCCCTTGAGAAAAACACGGTTCCCTTGAATTACTACAGCGATGGTAGTCCACTGAATACAGAAGGCATTATAAGAGATCTAGGAACACAGGTTGACAGCCACCTCTCTTTTGACCAGCACATTGCCACTGTGGTCAGAAAGTCCTCCTATGTGGCACATCTCATTAGTAAGGGTTTTGCATCCAGGAAGAAAGAGGTCATAGTCTCCCTCTACTCTTCCCTCATTAGGCCAATCAGGCGCAATGCCCCATTTGGAATGTACCTCACTAGACACCTGCAACAACTGAAGAGGCAAAAAGTACCTCAGAAGGACGATCCTAGGCCTTAACAGTTGTCTTATATGGACAGACTCAAAAAACTCAAACTATTCTCTGTTTCATATCGCCTACTTAGAGGCGATCTCTGCTTGACTTACAAAGCCATGTCTGAACCAGCTCTGTTACAAATGCTACATCTAAAGAAATCCCAATCCCTCCACATCACAAGCTCCAGAGACCTCAACCTCATTACCACAATCAACAGAACATGGTGGAGGTACAGGTTCACAACCCAAAGACTGCCCATGCTATGGAATAGACTTCCCATACATGTCAAGCCGAACACCTTCACTGGCCTTCAAGAGCAATCTTGATGAGTGAATGGAAAATAAAAAAATTCACCCCGGGGATCACTCCAGTGGCTCTACTCGACAGAGGCACTAGGAACTACGGTCGGGGGGGGCACGATGGCAGGGTATTTCTATGGGCTAGGCTTGTAAAGGCTCCAGGGCCATTAGCCTAGTACAAACCTATGAACTTGGTAGCAGCTCCACCCTGAAATACTGCTCTACCTGCTCTTCAGTCCACTCATCATAGCTCAGAAAGACAGAGCAGAGATGTTCTCTTCAGAGACTTACACCAGTTGAATGCAGATTCTTCCAGAGACCCTGAACCATTATAGCCGTAGGCATCAAGGTAAAAGACGTGCAAAAAGAAAACATATTGACTTCCTATCAGGGTCTATAACATTTGAAACTGACTTTGATAAGAGAGGGAGTTCCCCACAGATCACCTCCTGCAAACATCACCCATGTCAAAGACCATGAATTGATGAAACAGAGGATCTCTGCCATCTGATCTATCCTCTCAGGACAAGAAAGTGCTTTTCAAATTATACACCTATGCACCCTCTGCCACTTGGGTGGTCCTTCCTATGAACCATTTGATAGGTTTTGGTTGCCACTAGTGCATGGCAGTAAACCAGACATGAACAAAGGTACTGCCGGAAAATCAGATAAGAACTTGAACCTTCTTGTGTGCAGACAGTTCTGGTCAAAGGGTCCTCTGGTGGATTCAATGATCATTAAAACAGCCACCAAAAAGGAACACAGAGATGAGTCCTCTGCTATTCACCCCCACCCCCCCAAATAAGATGACTAGAGCAACTGAAAGAAAGGGAAAGCATGCTTATGCCTCCAGCACCTTTGCCTTGAGGGCGATAAATGATCTTACTCACATGAATAACTTCCAAAGGGACCTAGAAAAACAAGCTATGGATACTCTGGCTCAACTTATCAGACAGGAGTTGACTAAGCAGCAGCCGACTACCCTGAATAACATGTTCAGTAACATTAATTTCTCCATGCATTTATACCATAATAGTGATGATGGGGCACCAAGGAAGGCAGTTACTGACAACTTTCAGAAATCATGCCTGGCTCTATATGATTCTGCAGACAACTTTAAGGCATCCTTGAACAGTGATCCCTTTGACAGAGCCACAATTTTTTGTGTGTTATGGAAAAGGAGAAATTTGCAAGGTGTGAACAGGATTTGAAGATTTTGCCACGGCAGTCAAATTTAAGAACTTTCAAAGACCATTCAACAGTTACAAAAATGGGTCCAAATCTCGCTTGCTTAGAAAATTCCACTGTCAACCTTATGACTCCACCTCAGACAGTGACAGGTGCAACAGAGTGTGCCCCTTTAATGGATACAGCTTCCCATGTGCCCATTTAATGGATACAGCTTCCCATGTTCATAAGAATTTTGTCTGCAAAATCAGGGGTATAGGGAACCTATTACTTGGAAATATGATTGCCAAGCATGAAGGCTCATTAGACTTTCAAGCTCTGGAGGCTGCTGGGTGGTAGCCATCTACATGCCAGAGTGGAGAGATGTACATCAGGCAGAACACGTGAGCAAAATATCACATCCACAAACTATGCCATACCATTACTACAAAAATACTAGTCCAAAAGCTACAACCTCCCAATGTGTCACCCCACCAAATGAAAGCAGCTATTCAAGATGTCTATCCTCCTTCAAAAGGAGACACCCAGAAGGTCCCATCAGACTAGACCACAGAGGCTCAGGTATTAATTTAAGATTCTGTTTGGTTCCAAAGAACAATAAGAAAACTCAGGCCAGTTTTAGATCTCAGCATCGTGACTTAATGCATAGAAAATACCCCTTTCAGAATGGTGACTTTCATCAATTTTACCATGACTCACAGCAAATGACAGTATGTGCTCAATAAACCTTCAGAAAGCCCATTTCCACATAAAAATTGTTGAGTAGTCCAGGAGGTTTCTACTCGTTCCTCTAGGGTCCGTCATTACCAGTTCAGAATGTCAGCCTCACCACATCTCCTCCTCTGCTCATCAAGTGCATAGCAGTAGTTGCAGCCCATCTACGACTCAAAGTAATGTGTTTTCCTCTACCTAGTTGAGTGGCTCCACACTTCAACAATCAAAAAATCTTTATTGTTATGCCAGAGACTGATTTTTAAAGCTCTTCCTGTCTTAAGGCATTTCCAGAATCTTTTCAAAAGTCAGAGTTGTAACCATCATGAAAATAACTTTCCTAGGATGCATACTAGACACTACTATAAGTCAAGGCTGTAATGCCTTTAACACTCAGTTCAGATTTTCTGCCTTTACAAACTTCCACCAGCCTTGCTGCACTGGGTCTTATGGCAGCTTTTACCACCATGGTCAGTTATACAAGCTTCAACATGACATTTACATGGATGTTGTCAACACAATAGTCTCAAAAAAGAAGTTATGTACTCACCACAACGTTCCATCTGAGTAGTTATACTTAATTTTTCTGAACCTGTGGGTATTCGGATCAGAGCCGGCAACTTTTCAAGCATCTGCTCCGAGCGCCAAGCTTCTACCCCTTACCCATAACCCATCACCATCTCCTACCTTCCCCTCAGATCTCGTTTGCCACTACTCAATCCGCACCTCAATTTTATACCAAACCTTGAACAGGTTCAGGGGAAGGAGGGTGGGACGGTTGCAGAAAAATGAAGTTTAACTACTCAGATGGAACGTTATGGTGAGTACATAACTTCTTTATCTGAAGTAGTTAACTTCATTTTATCTGCAACCTGTGGAACAGAGTCTCCAGCGACAAACTCCTAGGAGGCCCTCATGGAAGGATATTCCCGAGCACCGCAGAGCCGAAGGATGCTCTTCCCTCTGGAGATCAAATCCAACTTATGAGAAATTAAGGTATGTGACCTTGCCCAAGTTGCTGCCACACAAATGTCACCCAGTGAAACCCTAGACCAAAAAGCGTCAGAAGTCGCCATAAATTTGTCAGAATGAGCTTTAACAGGACCAGGCTCGGACAGACCTTTGTCTTTATAAATTTGCAAAATGCATTGTGTAATCCATCTAGCTAAGGAAACTTTGGAGATGGCTTTGCCCAGAAAGAGTTTAGAGAAGGACAGAAATAACTGGTCAGACTTACGAAAGGGCTTTGTGCTGTGTAAATATAAACAAAGCTGTCTATGAACATCTAGCAAATGCAGCTTATATTCACCCTTGTTCTGAAAATTTGGAAAGAAAACAGGCAGGTTAATTGTTTGATTCAGAAGTTACTTTTGGTAAGAAGGAAGGGTTCATGTGGAGCGAGACCCTGCCCTTATGAAAGATCAAGTAAGGGGGCATGGCAGACAAAGCTCGAAACTCAGAAACCCTCCTAGCCAACGTAATGGCCACTAGGAAGGCTGTCTTTCAGGATAAGAAAGTACAGTTGTGTACACTTACCATAAATGTAGATATTAGAGTGTATTCACTGTTGCAGTCATTACACTTGGTTTATCCTGCTGGCAGGCTACCCTCAGTTGGCCTGAATTCCAAAGTCTAGGTCCGGCGTCGGTTGCTGTCACCTCTTCCCTGACGTCAGTGCGCCAGGGGTATAAAAGATGCAGCCGACGCCATTTTCTTCAGTTTTTCTTGCCCCAGATGTCAGGTGCCCCCCAAAGGGTAGGCTAAAAATATGCCAATAAAGCATGCATGCACCAAAATATATATAATACCTTCATCTATAAGCAAATACACCACATAGGTTGTATAGGTTAGAGAAGAGCAGATAAGTTGCAGCAAAGATACGGGGGATGGTGGGTGGGTAACCTGGACTGCAACAGTGAATACACTCTAACATCTACATTTATGGTAAGTGTACACAACTGTACTATGTTCTTCGTGTTTCACTGTTGCAGACATTACACTTGGGTTGAATCCCAAAGCTAAGGTTGGGAGGCTAGAGCTAAATAGCATTAGGAGCGGCTATGAGGCCCTGCAAAGCCTGCTTTAGAGTAGAGAGGTAAATGATAGTGCTTTGTAAAGGTGTGCACTGAACTCCAGGTTGCAGCCTCTAAAATGTCTTTGGTTGGTACTCCCCTGAGGAAGGCTGCTGAAGTGGCTGCTGCTCTGGTTGAATGTGGCCTAATGCCCTTAGGCACTGGCATGCCATGTTGTGAATAGCAGAAACGGATGCAGTGGCCTATCCACTTTGAAATAGTCTGCTTTGAGATCGCCTTTCCTTGTGATCCTGCAGCATATGCCACTAGTAGTTGCTCTGTCTTTCTGAAAGCTTTGGTTCTGTTCAGGTAGAAATGTAGCTGTCTGTGTATGTCCAAAGAATGCAGAATTCTCTCCCCCTTATTCTGTGGGTTTGGATAAAAAGTAGGCAGATGAATAGCTTGGTTAAGGGCCACACTGGACACTTCCTTAGACATAAATGTCGGGTTTATCCTCAGAGAAACCCTGTCTGGATAAAAAATGACAAAAGGTACCACAGCCATGACTGCATGTAGCTCTGAGACGCATCTTGCAGAGGTTATTGCAAGGAGCAGAGCTGTTTTCCAAGATAAAAACTTTATATCAACTGTAGCGGCTGGCTCAAAAGGAGTCAGGGTGAGTTTTTCCAAAACATAATTGAGGTCCCATGCAGGTATTGATTATCTCCTTGGAGGCCTTAAGTTTTTGGCTCCTCTGAGGTACTGCCTTAACAGCGGATGAGAAAAGATTGGTGGCTCTGTATTGTAATGAGCAGAAATGGCAGAGGCATGAATTTTGATTGATGAAAAGGATAGGGCTTTGTCCAGCATCTCAGTTAAGTATTGCAAAATCTGAAGAATATTTGGTACAGCTATGTCAATTCCTTGTGCCTGGTTCCAAGCACAGAATCTCTTCCATTTTCCAGCGTAAGATTTTCTGGTACTAGGCCTTCTGGCCTCCAAAATGACATCCATTACAGCTTTAGTGAGAGGCGGGTTTTGTATTACTACATTATCTGCCATGCCGCCAGATTTAAGGTCTTTAATTGGCTGTGCAGGATCTGATTGTTTTGTTGGGATAGTAGATGAGGTATTTGAGGCAAGGTCCAAGCCGGGCAGTGAGACAAGTTCCTTAAGATTGGGAACCAGTGCTGGTGGGGCCAGTCTGGGGCAATCAGTATCTTCTTTGGCTTCTCTTGATTGACCTTTAGGAGTACCTTGGGGAGGAGAGGCAGTGGAGGAAAGGCATATACTGCTAAACTTTTCCAGCTGAAAGAGGGCGTCCACTTTCCATGCTTGTCTGTGAGAAGTCCTTGTGCAGAATCTTTTTAGTTGGTAGCTGTGAGGAGAGGCAAATAGATCTATATCCGGGCATCCCCATTTCCTTGTTATCATGCTGAAGACTTGTGAATCCAATTTCCACTCGTGGAGATCCATGAGGTTTCTGCTTAGTTCGTCTGCCAGAGTATTTATCTTTCCTGGCAGGAATTGTGCCTGCAGATGTACCTGGTAAGTCAAAGCTGTGTCCCACAGAGTTATGGCTAGTCTGCAAAGGGGGTAAGAATGAGTGCTTCCCTGCTTGTTTATATACCACATGACAATAGTGTTGTCTGTCTATCAGTAGTTGTCCCGGATGAAGTAGGTCCTTGAAGGCTGTTAAATCCAAAACAAACACAAATCGGAAGAAAGGAAGCGGCACTTAAACGGCAAACAAATAAATTTAATAAATGATGTAAAGCGCTTTTCATTTGTTATATGCACAAACTTCTTCAGACAAGTAATTGCAAGTAGCATACATCTTATAAATACTCACAAGTAACAGTACAATGAAGCAATCAAGTGATGAAATACTAATTAACATTTAAAGGAATAAAATCAAATAAGCCAACCTACTTATAAGATGTATGCTACTTGCAATTACTTGTCTGAAGAAGTTTGTGCATATAACACAAACGAAAAGTGCTTTACATCATTTATTAAATTTATTTGTTTGCCGTTTAAGTGCCGCTTCCTTTCTTCTGATTTGTGTTTGTTTTGGATTTAACAGTCTGTTTTTGCCTCAGTCCGTTCATTAGTTTTTATATGGCGTCTGAATCAGGAGTGAGTGATAGCGGTACTCCACTTGAGAACACACCGGAGATTTTTAAAAATCCCATGAGTGAAAACGTCCCTAGTACCATAACAAGCCCTGACTGGATTTCCAATGCAACATTGGACGCACTTTTGCAGCGTATGGATGCACTATTCATAAGATTGGATAAATTAGAACGCCATCAACATTTCTGTTTAAATCTGCCTTCACCTCCGTTGATACCTCGTGTTAACACTGTAGTTGACTCAACCAACCACACCGCTGGTTGCTCGTCAGGATTACCGAGCCTTACATGCGGGCAGAGGAGTATTCCAGCCAGCAGCTCAACTATTACTGGAAAGTCACCAGCTTGCAATATAGCACCTGACAGTGTGGTTACTTTACAGACTAGTAAAGTGGACTTATCTTTATTGAACAACTCGAGTGCCATTTCTCCTGCTATGCTGATAACTGAACCTGCAATTGCAAATGAACGCGTTTTATTAAACACCACCAACACGTCTGACTTTCCGGATTTAAAGAATTGGATGGTTGACAACTTTTCTTTTTCCTTGACATCTGAAGGGGCGAAACAATCAACCACCGAGAAAGACTGAGTATACAGACATAACGTACAATTTAAAGTTTCTAGGCAATCTTTTAGTTAAACTGAAAAAGACACAACTTGAAATCTCTTATTTTCAAGAGCGTCTTAAATGCAAAATTGTCCCCAAGAGCTTAAGGCATTATCAGTATCCGACTGGTCTGGCAGCAAACTCAGCATTTCACAAGGATTTACTAAGGTTATTTGAACAACAGGGTTCAGACTTATTAACTTTAATGATTAAGCATTATTCTATATTAGTAGAGACTTTAAGCCTGCAAGTTGCCGATCTTGATACTAAGATTAAACTAGATCAATAATTTTTTCACTATAAATATGAATATAGCAGAATGTTTACCAGCACTGATCAATATCTTGACAAACTCAAGAAAAACAAGATTAAAAAGATCGATAGGGACGTGAAGACATACAACGAGGGGTCAGCCTACCCTTCTCCACCACAAGCCCAGGTTTGGAAGGGTCCTTTGGCCTCAGCTAAAACTTCTAATTACAGTAGAACTGTGCAACCTTTACCTAACACCTTTGACAATAACCAGTCTTTTTCAGAAAACCGCCCTGTGGGTAATGAAGTTCTTACAGATGTTGTTATGCAAGATAACTCTAGAATGACTGAAAATGTACAAGACAATCATGGGTCAGGTCATTACAATCTGAGATCTAATAACCCGAATTTTTTAGGAGCCAGACAAACATCAACAAGGTCAAATCAGACTGGCAAGCGGAACTTGAAACAGTACAGGAACTAGTTTCCCCTTTGGAAACCATCAATGCTTTAGTTCCTGAAGTTGAAGTTGTTTCTTCTGTTTCTTTAAGTTATAAACACAACCTATCTGATAGTTTTCTTGATATTTCTTTCGTATCCGATAGTATAATGCAATATGAAGCGAATAACTTAGGAGACTCCTAATTTACCTGCCATACTAATATGGAAGGTGACTTTAAAGTCTATAATTATTCCACAGTAACTATTACACAAGAACAAGTTATTTTCAAAGGGTTATACTTACGCTCCTGCCCAGAGATTGGACATAGTTAAGACCATTAATGATATTAAATTGTTTACATGGAAGCTTAATTTCAATTTAATGATGGGCAGTAATAGTACTTTATGTAACAACCCCTTTAGAATTTCTAGAGTGTATAACCCACCATTACATCCACTGCTAACTATTTTTGAACAAATGTGCGAGTTAGACATCCATGAGAAATTTAAGTCAGGGTACAATTTCCCTACTTTTGGCAATTGTTCTAAAGCTGAAAAGGAGTGCATCAACCTTATCAAACTCTATGACATTCGGATTTGTAAACCTGACAAGGGAGGGGGCCTAGCTATCTTTGACAGTGACGACTATAAAGTAAGAAGGTTACACTTGCTAGACAGTCCAGCCTACCTTTCTAGTTCAAGGTCTGAGACTAATGTTGCCTATAGCACCATAAAGAACAGTATTGAAGAAATTAATAAAACAGGAACAAACCACTTGCTGACAAACAGGATAAACGCCCAGTGCTCCAGATAAACTTGAATAATATTAATGAAACCAAAAGGAGCAACTAGGCTGATGCAGAGTCACAGGTAGAAATGAAAGGCAAAATCCTCAGGTTAAAATCCAAATGAAAGGCAAAATCCTCAGGTTAAAATCCAACTTTAATTCCACTGCAGGTCAGATAAGCGATTTCACTCATTCATTTGAGCTTCATCAGATCATGTAACAAAGACCTTCAAGTACATAGGCTACATTTATACAGTTAAAACATCTCCTATTGGCTGCTTCTTGTTGCATATTCATGAGTTAATCTAAGCTTAAAGATATATGCACATATAAACATACTGAGATGTATAAAATGAATATAAAAAACATATAAAAAACATATAAAAAACTCTCCATGAACACTCAAGATGCTCTAATAAATATGTATATATATGTCAAAAGAAATCTATTTCAAGGGGTAAAACATATATGTGCCATCATTTATTATAAAATCTACAAACATTCCTCCGTTTGTTTAACATAGGTTTAATGGAGGCTCTCTCATTGAGACCTAAACCCCTATCTGCTCTCAATCTAACTATCCACATACTCTCCTTACTCTCAGTATGGTTCCTGATGTCACCTCCTCGTATACTGGGTTTAATATTCTCAAGAGCTCTAAACAGGAAATAATGTTCAGGACCTGCTTGGGCTACGTGTAGCTAAGGCATTGTGAGGTGAAGCCTTCCTAATGTGGTAAAGGTGTTCTCTTATCCTGTCTTTAAAATGACAATTGGTTTTGCCAACATAAAATGCATCACATATTTGGCACACTGCCAAATAAACTATATGAGTAGTATCACAGGTAGCTACAGCACGTATGCTAAAGTTAGTGTGCATGTCAGGATGTTCAAAAAATGGACTGGGGTCAAGAGAATTACAATAATTACAGCGTCCACATGGTTTTGTGTGTTCAAGAGGCATTGACCATTCATCCCTTTTTGAATAACATAGCATTCTCCTTAAATTTAATTTGTTCCTATATAAAAAGAGGGTTTAGTCCCCACAAGTTTACCGATGGTGTCATCAGTACAGAGAATAGGCCAGTGTTTCGTAATAATATTCTTGATTGCTGGACAATCAGTACTATATGGTAAAGAAACCCTTACATGAGTTGATCTATCATCTCTACCATTGTCTGTTGTAACGGATCCACCAGTAATAACTGGTCCAAAATAAGGGGCTGCTCTGTTCAGTCTAAGTTTATTGACATCTAAGAGATTGGACTCAATCTCTTGTGAGCTATAGCCCCGTTCTTCTAGCCTTATCTTGAGATCACTCACTTCATTTAGGAAGCCTTCTTCTGTGGCATTTAGCCCAGAGGTTCTCATCCCCTGGCCTCTAATGATATTCTTAAAAATATGCTGTGGATGCATACTGTCACGCTGTATAGCAAGGTTTCCTATAGACACCTGTATTAATCAAACCACATGCTAACTTTTCTATATACAAGTCAAGAAATTCTATCTTCTCTCTAGAATGATTCATACTGAAGGTTAAATAGCCAGTGAGGTTGTTCAATATAGTATGGAACACAAACAAATCATCAACACTGCCTCTCCATAAAACAAAAACATTGATGAATGGTCAATGCCTCTTGAACACACAAAACCATGTGGACGCTGTAATAATTGTAATTCTCTTGACCCCAGTCCATTTCTTGAACATCCTGACATGCACACTAACTTTAGCATACGTGCTGTAGCTACCTGTGATACTACTCATATAGTTTATTTGGCAGTGTGCCAAATATGTGATGCATTTTATGTTGGCAAAACCAATCGTCGTTTTAAAGACAGGATAAGAGAACACCTTTACCACATTAGGAAGGCTTCACCTCACAATGCCTTAGCTAAGCATGTAGCCCAAGCAGGTCCTGAACATTATTTCCTGTTTAGAGCTCTTGAGAATATTAAACCCAGTATACGAGGAGGTGACATCAGGAACCAAACAGAGTAAGGAGAGTATGTGGATAGTTAGATTGAGAGCAGATAGGGGTTTAGGTCTCAATGAGAGAGCCTCCATTAAACCTATGTTAAACAAACGGAGGAATGTTTGTAGATTTTATAATAAATGATGGCACATACATGTTTTTACCCCTTGAAATAGATTTCTTTTGACATATATATACATATTTATTAGAGCATCTTGAGTGTTCATGGAGAGTTTTTTATATTCATTTTATACATCTCAGTATGTTTATATGTGCATATATCTTTAAGCTTAGATTAACTCATGAATATGCAACAAGAAGCAGCCAATAGGAGATGTTTTAACTGTATAAATGTAGCCTATGTACTTGAAGGTCTTTGTTACATGATCTGATGAAGCTCAAATGAATGAGTGAAAGCGCTTATCTGACCTGCAGTGGAATTAAAGTTGGATTTTAACCTGAGGATTTTGCCTTTCATTTGGATTTTAACCTGAGGATTTTGCCTTTCATTTCTACTTGTGACTCTGCATCAGCCTAGTTGCTCCTTTTGGTTTCATTAATAGTATTGAAGAAATGTTCATAGAGGGTAGAATTGATCAAAACATCTTTAATTACATGTGTACATCATATCCTAGGGTTCCCCCACTTGTTCGGAATACCTAAAATACACAAAGATATTCACAATCCCCCGATGCGCCCACTGTTAGACAGTAGGGGTTCTCCCACTTATCCATGTGCAAAAATCGTGGATGCGGTTTTACAGAAGTATTTAGCTAAGATCAACCACATTTGTAAGGATTCTTGGTCATTTCTTGACAAAATTAACCAGCTAGACTTCAATTCCACTTATAATTTTCTTACTGTGGATGTCAGAGATCTGTACACATGCATTCCACATGATACAGCACTGGAATGGGTCAACCAATTTTTAAGAACAAATGGAGCATTAAATACTGATGTCACTTGTTAATGAACTTTTGGTCTTAATCCTTGAAAATAATTATTTTATGTTTGCAGATAACTTCTACTTACAGAAAGTTGGTGTCGCAATGGGTTCCCCATGTGGGGCAAGCGTAGCCAACTCAGTTATGGGAAACTGGGAACATCTATGTGTCTTTAATAATTGTGAATTTAAGGATAAATTCATCTTTTCTACACGTTACCTTGACGATATTTTTATACTGTTAGACGGTGACAGTACACTTAGCGACAAGGTTGTGGATCAATTTAGTAAATCCACACACTTTTTACAATTCACTTTTACATTCAGTAACATGGCCATACTTGGATATTGAACTAAACAAGGACTTGAGGCTCCAGAAATTTATTGCTAGAATCCATAGGAAGAGTACGTATTCAAACTCTTTCTTACATTACTCAAGTTGTCACCCCCATCATCAGAAGCGAGCAGTTGTCAAGGGCCAATTAGTGAGGGCAGCCCGCATCGTCACACTTGACGAAGATTTCCAAGTTGAATGTTCTTTTTGAAAAACATGTTCCTACATCGAGGCTACCCAGACCAAATGGTTAGTAACATCATTGAAGAGGTCTCACGTAAACGCCTTAGTCACTTTTATAAACCAATTTTGGATGGGGCAAACATTCAATACCAACATAAAGATGTGTTAGATACATCATCGCCTCAAGATTGTACTGTTTTCCTAGACTTGGAAGTTCAAGGGCCCAAATTTATTACAACTTATAGTATTAACAGCAGAGACTGCTTTGAGATTTTATGTAAAAACTGGGCTACCTTTAGGAGTGACCCTAGTGTGTTTCAAAGACTAGGTGATCGACCAAAAGCGACCTATGGAAAAGCCAAAAACCTTAAAGCATTTTTTGAACAACAGAAGCAGGGTCCAAGTAGCTCTGCATGTATGTATAAATGTCAATCTTGTAATTACTGCAAATACGTTATGGAATCTAATAGATTCAAAGTGGAAGATCAAACTTACAGTTTGAAGCACAGAGTCAATTGCAACACTAAGATGATTATTTACTTAGCTCAATGTCAGTGTTGCTCAGCATTTTATGTTGGCAAGATGGAGAGACGCCTCCGTGATCTTATTTATGAACATACCTATGCTATTAGAAAAAATAAACACGATAACGCTTTGGCCAAACATGTTTCATGTCACCCAGATCACAACTTTAAGTTCATGGTGATAGATCAGATCACTCAGAATAAAAGGGGAGGCCCAACTGGCTTAAAATTGGAAGAGCTTGAACTCATTTGGCAGATTAGACTGAATGCGTATAATGTTCCTGGAATAAATGAAAACTGCTCTATCTGCAGTGTTTTAAAGATTAAAAGTTTAGCAAGATGAACTTGCTAGATTTAGTAATTTTTACTATTATTATTTTTTAGTTTTTAATAATTTCTTATTGATATTAAGTTTTAGTTAGTTGCTTGTTAGTTTGTAAGTAGGAGGTGCAATGTGTACAATAGGTTGAACCGTAGGTTGGCTTATTTGATTTTATTCCTTTAAATGTTAATTAGTATTTCATCACTTGATTGCTTCATTGTACTGTTACTTGTGAGTATTTATAAGATGTATGCTACTTGCAATTACTTGTCTGAAGAAGTTTGTGCATATAACACAAATGAAAAGCGCTTTACATCATTTATTAAATTTATTTGTTTGCCGTTTAAGTGCCGCTTCCTTTCTTCCGATTTGTGTTTGTTTTGGATTTAACAGTCTGTTTTTGCCTCAGTCCGTTCATTAGGTCCTTGAAGGCTGTTTGGGCATTCTGGACAGCTAGCATCTCTTTTTGATTGATATGTAGATGCATTTGGTTTGCGGACCATGTTCCTTGAATGCATCTTCCTGCCATGTGGGCCCGCAGGGATAATCTGATGCATCCGTTGTTAATGTCTGCCTGGCTGGGGGTAAAGTGAATGGCTGTCCCTTGTTCTAGTGACAAGCCTTCACCCACCAAAGAAACTCCTTTTGCAGGCAGGGAATGAGGATAATTATAGTTTCCAGGCTGTGGCAATGTTAAGTCCAAACACTTTTTAGGTACCATTGAAGTTTCCTCATATGCAGTCTCGCATATGTAATTAGTAGAATGCAGGATGCCATAAAGCCCAAAGCCTGCAGAATTTTTCTTGCAGATAACTGGGCCTTTTGTTGCCAACAGATTGAAATAGGTAGTCAGTTGCCTTTGTCTGGCGTGAGATGAGCCATCTGGGCAGTTGTATTTAAGCTTGCACCCAGGAGTATTATCTCTTGAGAGGGTACTAGTTTTGATTTTTTTTTTGTTGACTGTGTACCCTAGGCCTGTTAGAAATCTCTTTACAAATACCAGATGCTGTAGTGGAATGTCCTTGTTCTCTGCTTGAATGAGGCAGTCGTCCAAGTAAGGATATATTTGTATTCCTCTTTGTCTGCAGAATGCAATTACTGGTGCCATGCACTTTGTGAAGACCATGGGCGCAGTAGCTAAGCCAAAGGGCAGTGCAGAGAATTGGTAGTGCATTGAGCCAGCTCTGAATCTGAGGTATTTTCTGCATGTTTGTCTGATTGGGACATGCAGGTATGCCTCTTTTAGGTCTAAAGTCACTAGCCAAGCCTTCTTTCCCAGCATGGGCAGAAGTTGCTGTAGAGTCAACATTTTGAATGTTGGTATATCCAGAAATGTGTTTAGAATAGATAGGTCCAGTATTGGTCTCCAGGTCTTGTCCTTTCTTGGTACCATAAACAGTCTTGAATAAAATCCTTGTCCCTGCTCTTGCTCTGGTACTTGTTGAATGCCCTCATGTCCATGAGGGATGAGACTTGCTTTTGTGCCTCTGCCCATTGATGTTTTGGCAGGTCTGGCCAACCGTTTGTCCTTGGCAGGGTATGAAGTGAAACTTGTAGCCTTGTGACACTATGTCTAAGACTCATTTGTCCTGGGTTATTATGTGCCAGTTTTGAGAAAAAAGTGCTAGTTTTCCCCCTAAAGGTGCTGCCAGAAGACAAGTGCTTGGTGCAGGCAGGGGGAAGTCATTGGGACCATTTCCTGTATGGTTGTGATTTGTCTTCTCCACTTTTGGAGGTAGAAGCACCCCATTGTTTAGACATGTACGAGCCTTGGGGCTGGGATCTGCCTCTTGGGCGTCTGTATCTGCCCCTTTGTGGTCTGTCTGACACTGGAAAGGACCAATTCTTTGTAGGCCAGTGTCTGCTAAATCTTGGAGGCTGAACCTGTAAGAAATCCTTAACTGTTTGCATAGATTTAGCTTTGTCCTCCATTTTCAATAACACCAAACAAAGTATCATGCTGTAATGGGGCATCTAATAATTTTGCTTTGACATGATCAGGCAGAGTTTGTTCCTTTAACCAAGCATGTCTCCTGATGACAGAGCCCGTCACAGCGGCTCTGCAGGCGGCCTCCAAAGAATCAAAAAAAATTGCAAAGTATGCTTTCCAACTTGTTCAGCTGCATGCAATAAATCCTGCATTTCTTTGCTTTCTGCACATTCTGAATTAGTCAACATTTTCTGTTTAAGCAGTGACATAATATATTGCTGATATTTGAGCATATGAAACTGACAATTTAAAGCCCTTATAGCCAAGGTTGCGGAAGTGTAAATCTTTTTCCCCATCTGTCCAATGCCCTAGAATCCCTGTCAGAGGGGGTAGGGTTTTTGCAGCGGAAGCCTTGACCCCTTTAGGACCCTGAGAGAGGGTTTCTGGGTCAGCAGCAGGGTTTTTGAAAATGAATTTATGAGAGTCAGGGACCCTGTAGTACCTGTCCGGCTTAACAGGAGCTGGAGGTAAGAAGTCAGGGGTCAGACTGGACTCTGAAAATACATCAACAATGTCTAACACAGGTGAAATAGCTAGGGACCTGTCTTGTGGTAGTAAAAGGAAGTCTCTGAGCCTTTTCTTAAATTCTGAAAAATCTTGGCTCTCCCAGTGGAAAGGCTCCCTCATGGTATGCAAGGTTTCCCCAAAAGAATAATCCTCAGGAGGAGAGGCTGAAGGGATAGATTCTTCAGCATCAGAATCCTCATAGGGAGGAAGAGAGTATTCCTGATCAGAAGAGAAATCAGATGAAATGGAAACCTGATCTGAAGATTCATATTCTGTCTCTTGCCTAGGCCTTTTATAAGGAGGGGGATGGGAACCCCTAATCAAAGTAATTAAGTCTTCGGCCATTTTGAGCATCTGTTTTTTGGGCATGGAGGCTTGTCCATGAGGCTGTTGTACTTGTTTCTTTGTCTTTAAGGGCGCTTTAGTCTTTGCCTCTGAAGCTGAAGTGGTTTTAATGTATAATTGAGTTGGTCTGAAAATACCCTCAGAAGCCGATGCCTGCTCAGTGGCTCCGGACCCATCTGAGGGAATAGTCTCCGAAGGTCCAATACTTTGACCTTCCAGTGGCCTAGGCGACTCCACGTGGGAGTCGGTAGTGGCCTGCGGGTCTAAAGTAGCGGGCGCCAGGGGCTGCAAAGGCCCCTCACTGAGAACCGGAGACTGGCTTAGAAGAAGCCTCGCCGTCCGTTTTGGACCTCGGATGCCTGTCCTTCTCTTTTTTTTTGCGTTTCTTGTGAATTCCGGTAGTCGGATGGCTATCAGATGACATGGTATAATTAAATCTTCTGCCAAAATAGTGTAATGCAAAATCATACAGACGCTTAATAGTGCTTTGGTTAAATCTAGTACAAAACCGACAACTAGCAACGTCGTGGTCAGGGCCTAGGCAAGGAATACAGTAAGAATGAAAGTCCTTATGAGGTATTTGCTTCCCACAAGAAATACAATTATTAACTTTTTCTGACATCGGTCTGGAGCAAGAAAAAAGTTTCCCCAATGGGGTACTTAGCTTTTAATGAAGACTTCGGATCTGAAATTCGAACTCAGGAGTCGGCCGATCGGCACTTGCGAACTGCTTATGCTTCGGGCACCGCGCGGCAAGAAAGACTGAAGAAAATGGCGTCGGCTGCATCTTTTATACCTATGGCGCACTGACGTCAGGGAAGAGGCGACAGCAACTGACGCCGGACCTAGACTTTGGAATTCAGGCCGACTGAGGGTAGCCTGCCAGCAGGATAACCCAAGTGTAATGACTGCAACAGTGAAACACGAAGAACATCTTCAAATCTACTGATGCTGCAGGTTCAAAGGGAGGAGCAACTAAAGCCTGCAGAACCAAGGTAAGGTCCCAAGGAGGAACAGAGTCATTAATTGGGTGGTATAAAAGAAAGATGCCTTTAAGACAGGCCTTACACAGTCTCTAAGAGGCCAGGGCATTCATGTTTTCACCGAAATGGAAATTCGAGATAGCTGCCAGTTGCACTTTCACCGTTGAGGAACTAGTCCTTTGCTGGAAAATATTTGGCTAAAAAATCTAACACTGCAGGAACAGGGGCTGTAAAGGGATCTAGGTCCCTCTGAGAAGCCCAAACAGAGAATCGTTTCCATTTGCTGCGGTAAATCTTCCCAGTGGAGCCTCCTTAGGGGACACCACCAGAATACTTTTTACTGAAGATGAAAGACCGGGAGTCCTCGCAATCAAGGGAACTGGAGCGACCAAGCAGTCAGCTTGAGGCTGTCCAGGTTGGGCAGACAAATGCCTGAGGGATGAGAGATGAGATCCAGGCAAGGATCCAGAATCCAAGGAGGAGCTAGAACATGAGACCAGAGGAAGGAAAACCACACCTGATGAGGCCAGAACGGGGCAATGAGGATCACTTTGTACCCCAGATGGCAAGCTTTCTGAAGAAACCTCAAAATGAGAGGTAACGAGGGATAAGCATACAGTAACCCGGGAGGCCAAGCATGGACTAGAGCGGCTCTGGGGGGATCCTCTGGTGAGGGGGTCAGAGCAAAGAACTCACTGCACTTCGTTTTGGAAGGAGATGTGAAAAGATTGCAGAAAGGCTGATCCCACGCAAGGAAGATCTCAGCTATTGATTGTTTCAGAGACCACTCGTATGGCATTAGAATAGCCCGACTCAATTTGTCTGCTAAAATGTTGGAGTGTCCCAGGATGTGCGTTGCAGTCAGAAATAGACTGGTGGAGATCGCCCACTCCCACGCTATCATAGCCTCACGACAGAGAGGGTAAGATCTGGTTACCCCCTTTTTTTTTTTATGTACCAGACAACCGAACTGCAATAGTCCCCAGAGGAAGAACAGTGTGAAAGGCTTGCAACACTAAAAGCACTGCTCTCGTCTCCAGAACATTGACATGCAAACTGGTCTCGGTCTGGGACCATGTGCCTTGGGGACCATCCTCCCCAAATAATGCCCCCCCCATCCAAGCTGGGAGGCGTCCATGGTCACTGTGGCTTGGGCTGTGGGTGAAACGAATGGCTGTCCTGCTAAGATCTTCGGCGATTAGAGCCACCAGAGGAGCGACGCCCTGCAGGCTTTGCTGATATGAATTGGATATTCCATGGGGAGCTCTAGCCAAGACCACTGTACTGCCAGAGTCCACTGAAGAACATGTATGTGAAGACGTGCACAGGGGAGGCTCGAGATTGCTGCAGACATTGAGCCTAGGGCTCGGAAAACGTCACCCGCCTTTGGTAGTCTGGGGCCAAGGATCACTGATATATGGGCCTGTAGGCTCTGGACCCTGTCTAGAGTTAGGAAGACTTTCAATTGGAAGGTGTCCAGCCGTGCCCTGATAAAGTGCAATATCTGCACCAGGTCCAAGAGGGACTTGGAAACATTGATAGCAGTCCCTAGCCGGATTATAGGATGAAGGAAGGAGTCTCTGGCTATGCAAAGAAGATGCATGGTGGAAGCAGTGAGGAGCCAGTAGTCTAGGTAAGGAAATACCTGAATTCCCTGAAGCCTCAGGTGAGCCGCTATGACTTCCACTACCTTGGTAAACACCCTGGGGGCTGTGGTGAGACCGAAGGTCGGGCTCTGAACTGGAAATGATTGGCTCCCAGCCGGAAGCGAAGGATTCTCCTGGAGCTTCTGCGAATCTTGATGTGGTAAGTAAGCATCCAGGAGGTCTACCGAGCACATCCAGTCGCATTCTAAAGATAAAATAAAATGGACTGGAGGGTGACCATCCGGAATTTCTACTTGGCTACAGCCAGGTTCAGTGCTGACAGGTCCAAAATGGGCCTGAGGTCCCCAGTCTTTTTTGGCACTAAAAAGAACGTTGAGTAAGCACCTGATCCAGACTGACCTTGGAGGACCAGTTCGATGGCTCATTTGCGAAGCAGCTTGGAAATCTCTAGTGCTGCCACCTCCCTTTGAGTGGGTGGGACATCTGGGAGGCACTTTGGTTGGATGGGAGGGGTAACGAACGGGATGGTGTAGCCTCTGGATATTATTTGAAGCATCCAACGATCCGCAGTTATGGACTCCCAAGTCATTGGGAGCAATGATAATCTTCCCCCGACTGCCTCCAGAGTAGGACAGTCAGGCAACCCCTCAGGGCTTCTGCGTGGGCCTGTCTGAGGTCTCTCTAGACCCAAAGTTCCTCAGGCCCCCTCTGCCTCTGGGGCGGCGTCTGTCCTGACCCCCTCTGCCTCTAGGGGACGAGTTGTCCTGAGAGTCCCGGGAAAACTGTGATTTTCGGAACCACATCTTCTTTTGCCTTCTCTGATTCCTAGAAAAGGATCTTTGAGGGCTAGAGAAGTGGACTCTGACGGCAGACAAAGTCTTCCCGTCCTTTTCGCTCTGGACCAAAGTGTCGCATACTGTCTTCCCAAAAAGAGAAGAACCATCGAAGGGAGAATTTGTGAAAGACATTTTTGAGGGGTTCGCGAATTGACACAGTCTTTGCCAAGCATGTTGCCTCATAGCCACGCCAGTCCTAGCCGCTCCTTCCGTGGCATGGGAAAGGAGACTCATGGACATGTTCGATGCTGATTTGAGAGTCAACATTTTTGCGGAGAACAGACACTTGTCCTCCGGCGACAAAGACTCTGGGGGCGACACAGCGAACTCTGTGACTAGGCCTTGCTGCAGTCGTATAACATGTGCCAAACAGTTCAACACTCGGATGGAAAACTTCACTGAAGAAAACACTCACTTCCCAAATCGATCCACTGCCCTGGACTCCTTGTCCAGAGGGTGGACCGAGGAACTCTCCTGTGCCAGTTCCCTCTTGGTGGCTGCTGCAACCACCATAGCATCCACCAGGGATCCTTTGTGCCAGGCCTGTCTGTCTGAGGGTGGAGAGAGAATCCTGTCTGGGCATTGTGGTATTGGCTCTATGGTGTCAGGCTCCTTCCATGCCCATGTGGTGATAAGATCCACTAAGGGATCTGCAGGAGGGGACACCCAGGATGTAGATGGGCCCGTGCCAAAGGTCCCCAGGAACACTGACTCATCCGTAGAAGGTTATGGGGCTGACCAACATCCCCTCTGGTGGAGGATCTCCATGATGTCTCCAAAGGAGACATCCTCGGGAGATGACCTGGGAGAACCTTCCCCTTCATCTAAATCAGTGTCTTCTGTCAAGGACTTGGGGGAGTTCAGACGCCTCCTTTTACATGTGTGCTTATGGGGACCCTCTTCAGTGGGACTCTCTGAAGAGGGCTCGTGAGACACGGCGGGGGTACCTCCTGGGGAACCGCCTGGGGGGCCTCTAGCACGGGCTGTCCCTGTGACAAGCTGAAGGGAGTCGTAACCGAATCCAAGGGAGTTTGGGTGGAATCCAAGGAAATAGGCTGGGGTCTCGATCCATGGAGAGAACCCTCTTCACCACATCGAACGCCAATGGAGAGTGTACCTCCTTAGTACCCAACAAGAAGGAAGCTCTCCCCGGGTCCGCCCTGATGATCAGGGCCGAGGCAGGAATAGCCATAGCTCCAAAGGAATGGCTCGGATACGACAAAGTTAGAGCCGAAGACATCCCCATCCCCTCGGATCAGACTCCCCATCCTCGGCCCAGAGAGTTGCTTGGATTCAAACTGGTCTGATCTGAGAAACTCAAGGTAATCGCCGGAGTCGAGGTTGGAGGAACAGTCTGCGCTGAACCCCCAGCTCTGGGGATCATCGAATCCATAAACCCCGAAACTGTAGGCCGGATCGGGGAAGGAGAAATTGGATGAAAGAAGGGCATGGAGGTCCCCCTCCAGAGGGACAGGGGCCTGGCAAGACTCCCATTTGGATTTGGGTCCGAATAAATCTCATCATCCTGTCCATATCAAACTCCTAAAGACTCCAAGTTGAGCACGAGGAGGAGACAGACTCAGATCTGGCTGGTTGTTGCGACGACCTAGATGAAAGCCTTGGATCCAAGGGCTCCGCCGGCTCTGGGGAGTACCTCGGTGAGTGGAGCCAAGGAGATGTACGTCTACACACTTTAGAAGGCAAGCTAGGGAAGGGCTCCAGCTCTGGAGACCACTTACGGGGCCTATCCCCCCTCTATCTCTGTCCTTGTTCTTCCTATCCTTTCCTTTGGCCTCCCCTTCAACAGGTCTAGTGGAAGGGTGAGTCCCAGCCTGGGGGGGGGGGGGGTTGAGCAACTGCTGGAGGAGCCAAGGCTGATGCATCCAAGGAGGAAACAGGTAGAAGGCCTTTTGCAACCAGTTTGGCCTTCCATTCTTTTAAGGCCCTGGGGTTAAAACCCAGCGCACATGCTGCACTGAATGGAAAGATGGGGAACACCCAGGTAAATAACACACAGAGTGTGGCCATCAGCCAGTGAAAGCCAATGGCCACACTCTTGTGCATTTTTTAAAGGTAGGCTTTGGCTGATCAGCCATACTACTAACACATACAGCCAACCTACTTAAAACTAAACACTCTAGCACACACATCTAAGGGGTAGGAAAAGCCTTACTAGACTACTTTACCACAAACTTTTTTTTTTTTTTTAAACCGACAAACAGCAAATGGGGGAGGTAAAGCGAACAAAACACAAACTCGCTATATAAAGCAAAAAAACGACCAAAGTCACTTACTAACACCCAAAACCTGGAGCTACAGAGATCACGATGCTGATGCACAAAGCAGCAAATGAGATATGAGGGAAGGTAAGGTATGGTTATGGGTAAGGGGGAGGAGCTTGGAGCAGATGCTTGAAAAGTTGCCGGCTCGGATCAGATATGGATCCGAATAAAGTACAGTTTTGTACCTACCATAAATGTAGATGTTCGAGGATCCACATTGCTGCAGTCATAACCTGTGGGTAGTCCGCTGTCCTCGGTCGGCCCGAATACCAAAGAGCTAGGCTGGCGTCGATCATGGTCGCCCGGAGCTGACGTCAGTACGTAGTAGTACTTAAGCGCATGACCGACGCCATATCCTCAGTCTTTCTTGCCCCAGATGTCAGAAGGCCTTAAAAAGGAAAGGCCAGAGCCAAAATAGTAAATACCCAACAACCACAAGTGAGAAAATAACAATTATCCCAAAGGAAAAAATAGCAACCCCAAACTATAGAGGGGAAGGAGGGAGGGAAAATAGGACTGCAGCAATGTGGATCCTCGAACATCTACATTTATGGTAGGTACAAAACTGTACTATGTTCTTCATCTCAGATTGCTGCAGTCATAACCTGTGGGTAGAATCCCAAAGCAAAGGAAAAGGGAGGCTGGCAAACAAAAAGCATTAGGAGCTGCTAACATGCCCTGTAAAACTGCAGTGGCAAACCCAGCCCTAGACTTGGAATAAAGAGGGAGATGGTAATGCTTAGTAAAAGTGTGTACTGAACTCCAAGTAGCTGCCTCCAAAATATCCTTAGTAGCTACCCCCCTCAAAAAGGCAGCAGATGTGGCAGTAGCCCTAGTGGAATGAGGTCTGATCCCAGCAGGAACATTCTTCCCATGATGAGAATAACAAAATGCAATACAATGACCAATCCACTTAGAAATAGTTTGCTTTGAAACAGCTTTCCCTTGAGAAGCCAGAGCAAAAGAAATAAATAACTGTTGAGTCTGCCTGAACTCTTTAGTTCTGCTCAAATAATAACGTAGCTGCCTGTGAATGTCCAAAGAATGCAAGACTTTTTCCCCCTTGTTTTGGGGATCAGCATAAAAAGTAGGCAAATGAATAGACTGGTTCAAGGCCACATTAGAAATCACTTTAGGCATAAAAGTAGGGTTAGTACGCAAAGACACCCTATCCTTATGGAATACCAGAAAGGTTCAACTGCCATGAGTACCTGCAATTCAGAGACCCTCCTAGCAGAGGTAATGGCCAACAAAAAGCAGTTTTCCAAGACAAAACTTCAGCTCAGACGTAGCTGCAGGTTCGAAAGGAGGTAAAGTAAGCTTCTCCAACAAAAATTGAGATCCCAGGAAGGAGTAGGAGCTCTGTGGGGTCTTATATTTTTGCCCTCTAAGAAATTGCTTAAACAAAGGATGAGAAAATAAAGGAGGGTCACAATCATAGTGAGCAGAAATGGCTGCAGCATGAACCTTCAGAGAGGAAAATGACAAACCCTTGTCTAGTAATTCAGTAAGGTACTGTAGCGTAAAACTCAAATTAGGTACTGAGACATCAAAGCCCTTCGCTGTGCTCCAAAGAAAAAATCTCCTCCATTTATCAGCATAAACTTTTCTAGTACTGGGCCGCCTGGCTTCCAAAATGACATTTAAAACCTGTTGAGGAAGCTGAGACCCCACAGGCTCTAAAACAGAATACGCCAGGTTGTTAGATGCAGGGACTGTAACCTGACATTGAGCAAATGATTGCTTGACTGGGACAACAAGTGAGGAATCTGTGGCAAAGGCCAAGGAGGCTCCTGAATTAAACTCCTCAGCAGAGGATACCAGTGCTGACGTGGCCAATCTGGTGCTATTAGAATCATGCAAGGCTTGTCCCGCCTGACTTTCAAGAGTACCTTGGGAAGGAGAGGCAGAGGAGGAAAGCATAGCGTGAAGGTTGTTCCAACTGAAAGATAGAGCATCCACTTTCCAAGCTTTTGGGTGAAACATCTTTGTGCAAAATTTTGGTAGTTGGAAATTTAGTGGAGAAGCGAACAGATCTATGTCTGGAGTTCCCCAAGCCACTGTCAACTGTTGGAATACCTGAGGATCCAATTTCCACTCGTGGGGGTCCACAATTTGTCTGCTCAATACATCTGCTAGGGAGTTCTGTGCTCCTGGCAGAAACCGTGCTTGAAGAGTGATGTGCAAACTCAGAGCAGTCTACCACAATATCATTGCTTGTCTGCAAAGAGGGTAAGAATGGGTTCCCCCCTGCTTGTTGATGTACCACATGACTGTTGTGTTGTCTGTTTGAATCAACACCTGCCCTGGTTGAAGAAGGTCCTTGAAGGCCATGAGGGCAAATTGGACTGCTAACATCTCCTTCATGTTGATATGCAAATGTTGTAGTCTGGGAGGCCACGTGTCTTGAATCCATTTCCCACTGAAGTGTGCTCCCCAAGCCAAGTCCGAGGCATCCGTCGTTAAGATCTGACTCGCCTCTGGTTGGGTCACAGAGAGTCCCTTGTTTAGTTAACATTCATGAGCCCACCACAAGAATTCCTTCTGGATGCAAGGTATAATCTGAATGACAGTGTCCAAACTGTGGCAGTGTTGAGTCCACACACTTTTGAGTTACCATTGTAGCTTCCTCATATGCAGTTTGGCATTGGGAAGAACTAGAATGCAAGATGCCATGAACCCCAAGGCTTGAAGGACTGTCCTTGCAGTCAGCCTGGACATTACTGATAACTGCTGGAAGTATAGATGAAGAGTTCTTTGTTTGTCCGGGGTCAGAAATGCCATCTGGGAAGCTGTATTCAGTCTCACACCCAGAAAGCACATGTCCTGAGAGGGTACTAGACTGGACTTTATTTCGTTCACAGAATACCCTAGGCACCTTAAAACTGCCATTACATACTGGAGGTGTTGAAGTAACTTGTCTTTGTTTTGAGCAAGAATCAGGCAATCGTCCAGATAAGGATAAATTTGTATTCCTCTCTGTCTGAAAAAAGCAATCACAGGAGCCAGAACTTTTGTGAATACCCTGGGTGCAGTAGATAAACCAAAGGGCAATGCAGAGAACTGATAGTGAGAAGTACCAGCCCGAAATCTCATGAATCTCCTACAGCTGGGCCTGATAGGGATGTGAAGATAGGCCTCTGAGATCCAGGGTTACCATCCAGTGATCCTTGCCCAGCAGAGGCAGAAGTTGTTGCAATGTTAACATCTTGAACTTTGGAATGTCTAGGTAGGTATTGAGAATGGACAAATCCAGAATTGGCCTCCAAGTGTTTCCTTTCTTTGGCACTAGGAATAGACGGGAATAAAAACCCTGGCCTACTTCTGATGGAGGGACCGCCTGAATTGCCCCCATCTGTAAAAGTAAAGAAATTTGCTCCTGAGCCTCCATCCTTTGCTGAGGAGGCACATCTGGCATGCCTTTGAAAGGAGGAAGAGTGTGAAAATAAAACTTGTACCCGTAATGTATTATATCCAACACCCATTTGTCCTGGGTGACCAAATGCCAATTTTGTTGAAAAAGTCCCAACTTTCCTCCTAGAGGAGCTGCCAGTAGAGAAGGGTCTGGCAGCAGAAGGTACAGGTCATTGGGTCTGTTTACGAAAAGGCTGACCCCTGCCCTCACCAGAAGACTGTGCAGGAGAACTCCAAGTCCTAGGTCTGAAAGAACCCTGAGCGTGAGCTCTGCCTCTACCACGCCTAGACCTGCCCCTAGACTGAGTATCCGAAGAAGGAAAAGACCATCCTCTAGCAGGCCAATTCCTACTAAACTTAGGGGGGCTGCACCTGCAGAAAATCTTTGACCGTCTGCATAGACTTAGCCTTATCTTCCATCTTTTTCAAAACCGATTCCACAGGGGGACCAAAAAGTACTTCAGATTGAAGAGGAGCATCCAAAATCCGAGCCTTAACATGCTCTTACAAATTTTGATCCTTAAGTCAGGCATGTCTGCGAATAACTGAACCTGTAGCAGCCACCCTGGATGCAGCCTGAAGATTTCAATTGACCTAACAAGAAATTCTGATACTTCAGCATATGAAATTGGCAATTCAAAGCCCTCATAGCTAACGTAGAGGAGGTGTATACTTTTTCCCCCATCTATCTAAAGCTCTAGAATCTTTATCCAAAGGAACTGGATTCTTAGCCACAGAAGCCCTAATACCCTTCGGACCTTGAGTAATGGTTTCCGGATCAGCTCTAGGGCTCTTGTACAAATACTTATGTGCTTCAGGAACTCTATAATATCTGTCTGGCTTAACAGGGGCAGGAGGTAAAGAATCAGGATTAAGGAAAGATTCAGAAAAAACATCCTGAACAACTTCTAAGACAGGAGGAATAGCCAAGGGCCTATGCTGAGGCAGAAACAAAAATTCCCTGAGCCGTTTCCGAGAATCCGAAAAATCCTGACCTTCCCACTTGAAATGCTCCCTCATGGAATGTAAAGTCTCAGAAAAAGAAAAATCCTCTGGTGGAGAAGCAGGAGGACAGGAGTCCTCTGCATCCGAATGCAAATAAGAAGGAAATTCCTGAAATTCTTCAGCTGAGGAATCAGAGTAGTCTGAGGAATGATCCATCCCCTCTAAATCTGCCTCCACCCTAGGCCTCTTCTCTGGGGTGGGCATAGAACCCCTGATCAAAGTAATCAAGTCCTCATCCATTTTTAACATATGCTTCTTAGGAACAGGGGCAGGAGAGCTAGAACTATGACCCAGGCCAACATGACCAGTTTTGGCCTTAGCATGGCCTTTAGCCACTGAAGAAGAAGGCCTAATAACCTTCTGTAAAGATGGAACTACAGACACCTGAGAAGCACCCTCAGCCGGGCCTAACTCCTGAGAGGTTAACTCCTGTAAAAGTAAAGGTTCCCCATGGAATTCAGCCGGATCCACAGGTTCAACCGGAGGCTCCGTAGAACCGGCGTCCGTAACGGACGACTCATCCGGTTTAGACTTCAAAGTTTTATCTTTACGCTTTTTAGCGGTAGGGCGTCGGAGGATCCGACGGCATGTTATAATTACCCCTTTTTCCAAAAACAAGCCTGGCACAGTCTAATCTTCGTTTAATGGTGCGCTTGTTAAATCTAGCACAAAAGCGACACCCGACCACGTCGTGCTCAGGCCCTAAACAGGGAATACACAAAGAATGAAAATCCTTATGAGGTATCTGTTTCCCACAAGAAATGCAATTATTAACTTTTTCTGACATCCGGATAACTGAGGCAAGAAAAACAAAGATTTCTAACGGGTACTTAGCCCAACTTGGTCTTCGGTCTGAAACTCGATAAATGAAAATTTCAGAACGCCGAACGGCACTTGCAAACGCTGCTTCTGCTTCGGACCACGCGGCAAGAAAGACTGAGGATATGGCGTCGGTCTTGCGCTTATGTACTACGACGTACTGACGTCAGCTCTAGGCGTCAATGACCGACGCCAGCCCAGCTCTTTGGTATTCGGGCCGGTCGAGGACAGCGGACTACCCACAGGTTATGACTGCAGCAATGTGAGACGAAGAACATCATTAATTACATGAAGTGAGGCAAATGTTTTTCAGTTCCCCACAAGTTTAACAAACTCAAAAAAGTCCACTCTATCCACTTATTCTTATGCAGTCATGTTTCTCAGTCTCACATTTATTCACTAATTTCTGTGTTGTGGGTCTTCCTCCTGTTCATCTCCAAACTCCAGACTACAGTTCAATTCCAAGGTATTCCAGACTGGGTGGTGAAACACTTTGAGGGAAGGATGGTGACAGTATTTGGAGTCAGTCAAGGACTTCTGTAGGCATCAACATCTTAAGACATGAGAGAACTCCTCCAAATGTCGTATGAGTTTTATGACCCCTCTTACCTTTACAGACAGACAGCACATCAGTGGTCAGGTACATCAACAAGTAGGGAGGAAGCAAATCTTGCCAACTCTGCAAGGAAGTCATGAGAGTATGGCAATGGGCACTAGATTCAGGTCACTTTCTAGTCACAACATTCACACCAGGGGAAAACATATGGCTAGTGGGCAGACTCAATAGATCTATCCTGGCACTTCATGACTGGCTCCCTCAATCCAAGAATGGCTCACAAGATTTTCAGTCACTGGGACATGTCTTGTTTCCACTTACTTGCCTCTCCCTCCAACTCCAAATGTAGAAGATGCTTAAGACTTAATTCCCCTGGAGGGACAGTCATCAAGGGACACACTAGTTTGCCAGTGCCCTCCCCAATTTTCTGTACACCTTTCCTCCCATTCCCTGACATACCACAATTTTATACAGAAAACCATCTCCTGCTAATCAAAGATGATCTTCATTGCTCCATACTGGCCCAGACAGATCTGGTTCCCTCTACTTGGGTCTCATCTGAAGCTCTCATGGCTTTTAGATCTCTTATACCCCTCTGGACAGCTTCATTCAGGCCTTTTCAAGTTCAAGCTGACAATATAGTTTCTATAATTTCCTTATTGGCTAGGTGGCCTGCCTTTTCACAGCAAGCTGTCAACATCTTGTCAGCATCTCAGAAACAATCAGCTCAGCAGATGTATAAGAACAAATGAAAGTGCTTTTCTAACTGGGCCAATAGTCAACGCTTAGCTCCATACTCTATCTTCCAGCTCTGATGTGGTGCAATTCCACTCCACATTGTACAAGAAACGCTCAAGCTTCACTACTAAGATTCAGATAGTTTCTATTTCAAATTTTCCCCCAGGGTTTCAAAGTGCCCAGCATTAAGGTAAGCACATACATTCTGTTTATCTTGCCAAATGGGATGCTATTAGCATGAGATCTGTTTTTATTTTTAAAAGCAGCTTTGGGATGAATGACTTAAAGTAAATGTGTACACAAGTCTCCAACTCTAACTGACAGAGAAGGTAGTTGTCAACTCTCACTGCTAACAAAGAAATCTGGAAAAGACCACACTGGAAACTGATGGTTAAAATGTGTTCCTGCTCATTTTCCACTCATGAAATACACATTTCTCTGCTAACACCAGCTTTGAGAGTATTCTGTTAGAATGGCTTAAAGTGAAATTTCCTTTTCTTTTAATTTTTTGGTCCCTATGACCATTAAGATCCCATATCCCTTAGTCTGTTTCACTGACCCTAAGTATCCTAGTATGCCATGGGAAGAAGATGAAAGCCAGGAATCCTTGTCCTCCATACAGTGGTAGTTTATGACATGTTTACGTGTGATTGCTTGCTTCCAGACCATTACTGCTAGTCTGCACAGAGGATAACAGTGACTGCCTCTGTTACTTTATACACCACATTATCATTGTGCTGCCTCCATCATCTCCAGAGGGTTGATAAATTTCTTCCTCTGTTTTTATGTGGGACTGAAAGCAAACATTTAATACCCTGACAGGAATTTGTAGATGCCAGTAGAGAAGTCCCTTGTCTAATTATGACAAAAAAGTTAGGAGATGTTCTAACAGACATGTTTCTAAAATCCATAGGCTCCCTGAGTTCCTTTTGAATCTGTCTCATAATAAATAGGTTCTCTAAAATCCACAGTCTCCCCAAGGTACTACTGCACCTTTCTCGCATGAAACCTTGCAAAACCACTAAAATAGAGGGGAAGCACCGCAGCACTCTGCTGTTCCAACTGAGAAGTGAGCAGGAAAAAATATATCATCTGCTGCACCCCGTCCTGGGACTGCACTGGTATTCAAGAGAGCTGCTAAAATCTCTGCTTGGGTGGGGTGTATATCCGATTTTTGATTTTTGGGGTGATGCCCAGATTATGAAAACAATGCACATATTTTTACTACAGTGTTACCATAAAGGATTTATGTAGTGGTGACTTCTCCCTTTTTAATTTCACCAAGTCTTTTGGGTTTTTAATACCATGATGGGAATGGACCTCATTCTTCAAGGTATGATTCAAGCTCATGAAAATAGAAGTTAAGTCCTTACCATAACGTTCCATGTGGAGTGTTCATCTCGCCTTTGTTCTTACACCTGGGTTCAGAGCCGATCCTCGGCTCCGTGTCGGCCGCTTGGCAAAGCTCTGCATCGAGAAGAAGCTCGAGACCAACCTATCTCCCACAATCCCCCTCTGCCTTTACCTCAGATCTAGTTTGCAAGCAAACCACAAGTCAACGGAAGAGAATATAACACATTCATGCAAAAACATAGCTGAAACACAGCCACAACAACTGAACAAAGGCAGAAACGGGAGAACCAAACCAGACATGTAAACTGGACGTTCTTCCTGAGGGTGGGAGGGTGGGAATGTAAGAACAAAGGCGAGATGAACACTCCACATGGAACGTTATGTTAAGGACATAACTTCTATATGTGAGAGTGTTCAATCTCGCCGTTTGTTCTTACACCTGGGTAGCGTCCCTAGCTCCATGTTCCTGAGGAACTCACGGGAGAACGTTCCTGAGCACAGTGGAACCAAAGGTTGCCCTGTCCCTGGAAATCCTATCTACTTTGTAATGAGTAATGAATGTATGTGGTTTAGACCAAGTGGCAGCCGCACAAATAGTGTCCAACGGTAGGCGGGCTGCATGAGCCAGGGATGTAGATATTGATCTTGTAGAATGCCCTTTGGGCTTGACAGGTAAATTCTGCTCAGAGGCAGTATAAACAAAAATAATACAATCGGAAAGCCATTTGGAAAAGGTTCATTTCGTAACTGCCATGCCCTTTCTGCTGTCTGCAAAGGCTATAAAGAGCTGGTCTGTTTTTCTGTGATCCTTTGTTCTATCCAAGTAAAACCTGAGTTGTCTATGAACATCTAATTTATGCAACATATATTCCAACTTGTTGGAATGGTTCTTGAAAAAAGTGGGGAGCTCAATGGACTGATTAATATTATTAATGGAGCAAACTTTGGGAAGAAAGGATGGATTAGTGCGAAGAGATACTCTATCAGGGTGAAAGATCAAATATGGGTGTTTAACGGAAAGAGCTTGAAGTTCCGATACCCGTCTGGCCGATGTGATAGCTACCAGAAAAAGGGTTTTCCATGATAAAAACTTCAAACAGGAAGAGGCTGGTTCAAAGGGTGGTAGCATTAGCTGTGATAATAGAAGGTTCAAATTCCAAGGTGATGTAGGAATTCTAACTGGTGGCCTAATATGGCAAGATCCTTTTAGAAAGGCCTTACAAAGTCTATGAGCCATAATAGGAGCCCCATTTTCTCCCACATGAAAGTTTGAAATGGCAGCAAAATGCACTCTCAAAGTGGCAGGAGAAGCTCCTTGGTGGAATAGTTTGGCTAAAAACTCCAAGACTCTGTTAAGAGGGGCTATTACGGGATCCAAATGTTGTGTAGTTGCCCAGTGTACAAAACGCTTCCATTTACTAGTGTATATCTTTGTAGTGGAAGCTTTATGAGAAGCCACCAGAATATTTTGAACTGCAGGGGAAAGAAGCTCAGACCTGGCTAAGAAGGGAAGCGGAGCAGCCAAGCTGCTAGTCTGAGGGAGAGTAGCGACGGGTGGGGAGCCCCTAACGAGTGGGTCAGCAGATCCGGCTCCGGGTCCAGGATCCAGGGTTCCCATGGTGTGCTAGAAGAAAGGGAAACCAAATTTGACGAGGCCAGAATGGGGCAATGAGGATTATTGTCCTTTGCAGGTTGTTGGCTTTTTGTAGAAATTTTGCAATCAGAGGAATAGGAGGAAAAGTGCAGGAGACCGGGGCCAATCGTGAACAAGAGCGTCCTGGGGACTTCCCTGGAGGGGTAATAGGGCAAAATAGCTTCTGCATTTGGCGTTCATTGGAGACGCAAACAGATCGCAGCAAGGCTGGCCCCACTTGCGAAAAATTTCCTTCACAATTGATTGTTTGAGGGACCGCTCGTGAGGTAACAGGATGGCTCTGCTCAACCTGTCCGCTATGACGTTGGATAACCCCGGGATGTGCGTTGCTATCAGAAAGCGACCCGTGGACTCTGCCCATTGCCAGATTCTCATGGCCTCTCTGCATAGTTGATAAGACTTGGTTCCCCCTTGTTTGTTTATGTACCAGACTATGGACATGTTGTCCGACTGAACTGTAATGGTCCCTAGAGGAAGAAGGGGAGAAAAGTGTTGCAACACTAGAAACACTGCCCTCATCTCTAGAACATTGATGTGCAGATTGTACTCCAATTTGGTCGATTCGCCTTGGACTGTCTGTCCCTGAAAGATGCCCCCCACCCTATCAGGGAAGCATCCGTGGTCACCATAGCTGTCGGCGTGGGTAGCACAAATGGTCTTCCGCTGGAGAGATTGCAAGTCTGAAGCCACCAAGACAGGTGCGATTTGCAAATGTTCGTGATGTGAATTTCGTGTGTCAGTGGTAACTGTTGGAACGACCATTGTGCAAACAGTAGCCATTGAAGAACTCTCATGTGCAGTCTTCCCAAGGGTATCGCAATGAGGGAAGCTGCCATGAGACCCAAAACCTTCAGAACCAGTTTTGCTGGGGATTTTTTGGACAATAGGAGAAGAGATATATGGTTTTGTAGGGAGGCTATCCTTTCTGGAGGAAGCCTTAGGATTAAGCAACGCATATCCAATTCTGCTCCTATGAATGAGATATGCTGTGATGGCTGTAATAAAGATTTTTCGAAATTTACGGAAATTCCGAGATGAACACAGAGTTGTAGTGTGTAATCCCTGGCCTGAATCAGTCGAGGCTGGGTGGTGGCAGAAAGGAGCCAGTCGTCCAGATCGGAAACACCTGGAATCCCAGGCGTCTCAAGTGAGGCGCTACCACTGCCATACATTTGGTGAAAACCCTGGGGCTGAGGTCAGACCAAAGGGCAGGGCTCGAAACTGAAAGTGACTGGCTCCCCAGCCGAAGCGCAAGTGATCCCTGGACGCCCTGGCCATTTTGATGTGGTAGTACGCGTCCTTTAGATCTATTGAGCACATCCAGTCGTCCTTCTGTAAGAATGGAAGGATCGACTGAAGCGTGACCATCCGGAACTTTTCTTTCTTGATGAAGGTATTGAGTTTGCTTAGGTCCAGAATTGGCCTCCAGTCCCCTGTCTTTTTTGGAACTAAAAAGAACCTTGAGTAAGTTCCGAATCCTCTTTGGTCCGCTGGGACTGGTTGGATGACTCTTTTTTCGAGCAGCTTTGAAATTTCTATAGCTGCAGGGCCTCGTAGATGGGGCGGTACATCTGGAAGTCTTTTCTGCGGAATTGGAGGCAATAGGAAAGGAATTCTGTAACCTCTGGTAACAATGCTTTTTACCCAATTGTCTGATGCAAGACTTTGCCAGGCCTGAGGGTATAAAGCTAAGCGACCCCCGACTGCCTCCAGAGCAGGACAGTCGGGCCTCCTCTCAGGAGTGCTGGAAAGGTTTCCCGGGGAGTGTATCCCTGTCACCTTGGTTTTGCGGACCCCCTCTGCCGCCAGGGCGACGTCTTCCACCTCTGCCCCCTCCTCTGCCTCTAGAGGGGGCATCACCCTGTGTGCCTGGGAAAGAGCCTTGGGGTTTTCGAAACCACATTTTTCCACCACGTTGCCCTTTGGGGTACGGTCTGGATGGGATGGAAAAACGGACTCCGACAGCAGAGTCTTTCCCTCTTGCTCACACCGGGTAAGGGTCTCCTTTACTTTTGGGCCAAAGAGAGTGGCACCATCAAATGGGGCATTAGTAAAGGAAGACTTAAAGGCTTCCGCAAAGGAACATAAGCACATCCAGGATTGTCTACGAAGAGCAATCGATGAAGCCGCAGCCCTACTCGATCCTTCGGCTGCGTATGAGATCAGCCTCATGGACGAGTTCGCAATAGATGTAAGGGTATTGAGTTGTGCTGTAACTTTCTCCGAGACAGCAGCATCTGTAGTACCCTGGAGGGTATCTCCCAACTCTTTGATTAGATCCCTCTGTAACCGTGTGAAATGGGTCAAATAGTTCAGGAATCGCATGGAAAAAGCCGCTGAACTAAAAATGCGCTTCCCATACCTGTCCATAGTCCTAGAATCTCTGTTAGGCGGATGGGCAGATGAGGAAGATTCAGACATCTCCTTTTTCGTGGCCGCTGCCACCACCATAGCGTCCACTGGAACTCCCTTTGTGAGATAAGCCTTTTCTTGTGGGGCAGTAATATATTTATTAGGCTTTCTAGGGACTGGCTCCACCGTGTCAGGTGTCTCCCACGCCCTTCGAGCAATCAATTCCATCAACTCATCGGAGGGCGGAGTGACCCAGGAGGAGGAAGGGCGAGCACCGAATGCCTTCAGCAAGACTGACTCATCCTCAGAAGGGGGTAGGGCTTGCCAATCACCTCTCTGTTTTAGGATCTCCAGGATGTCAGAAAAGGAGACATCCTCTGAGGGTGATTTTGGGGACCCCTCTGACTCATCTAAGTCAGTGTCCGATGTCAAGGATTCTTGTGGAAAATCCAAGTGTCTCCTCTTACACAATCTTTTCCTTGGAACTTCATCGGGGGGAGCATCCGATGAAGCCTCCGAGGAAGAGGGGGCACCCTCTGGGGGTGGCTGAGACATTGGTGCTCGACGCTTAGATGTAGCCGTGGGTGCAGAGGAGGATAACGGACCCTTATGGGAAGGAGAAACTGTTTCTACTGAAGTGGTTGTCTGAGTCGACAACACCTTCCTCATGAGGTCAAAGGCCCCCGGGTCCAGAGTCGAGGTATCCCTCGGTTCTGAAGAAAACTGAGGAATCCCCGAGACAGGAACCGATGGCATCGACCCGAGGACGGAGCCGAGTCGATCCGAGCCGAGGCTCGAGGGAGAGTCGGAACCAAACGTCGGTCCAACTCGGTCCCCGATCCAAGGATGGATCTTGACTCCGCGACTCGGTACTGGGTCAGTGAGTCTAGGTGAACGTGCCGACCGAGAAAATCGGTTCCGGCACCGAGGGCACCACAATCATCAGATCAGATGCTGCCGGCTCGGAAGACTGGAGAGGACTCGGAGGAGGAACAGATGGAGATAAGGAAGGCCTTCGGTCGACACCAACTGGGAGGAGACAGAGATGAGTTTGGACAAGGCCGTATTCTCCATCAATTTCTGCACCACGGGTCTACATCGGTGACGGAGAGGGGCCTAGAAGAGCAGTCGAAGGAATCAAGACGGAGCCGACCTCAAAAGTACAAGGAGGAAGCTCCGTCACGGTTCCAAGACTCGAGGCTCGGTAACTGACAAAAGTTCAACACTCGGCCCCGAGGTCTGTGGAACTGGTGAGCGAACTTTAAATGAAGAGCTCGGAGCCGATGACATGGGCTCCGGCGTCTTGATTCCTTCAAGATTTAGATGTCTGGTTCGATGCATCCAAAGCCTCTTGGAAAGCAGGCTTCAAAGGCCTATCCATAAGTTTCCTGTGCTGACCTTCATTAAATATACACTTTCAAAATAAAATAACACTAAGAAACTCAGTAACCCTTGTTCACACCTGCTTAGCCTATCAAACAAACCTCTGAAACAGTAATAAACCACCACAAAAATTCTGGTATCTCCAACTAACTATATTGAATTTAAAGGTTTCTCAACTAAAACAACATAAATAATCTTTGCTTCAAACAGCAACCTATCAGCAACCCCAACTTCTTGAAAGAACCAAAAAATTCTTTTTATTCCATAAGACTTAAGCCTTAATGGTTCAGCATTTCTCCTTATTACTAAACATAACTTTTATTTCCCCC
>NC_056728.1:258783517-258901017 GCF_019279795.1 Protopterus annectens
AAAGGCAGGAAAACAAGAGGAAAAATTTTAATTTTTTGAAAAACCCTAAGCTCTGAAACTGGACTATTCTAGCTTAGTAAGGCGGGAAAACAAGAGATATTTTTTTTTGTTTGTTTGTTTTTTTTCAGAAAACAAGCAGAAACAGATACAGTAAACACTTATAAATGCTATAAATCGGCTATCACAGCCTACACAAACAATTTGCAACAGTTACAGATTTTAAAAGTAACAAACTGAGAAACAAGTGCAAAAACAGAATAAATGCAGAAAAACAATAACAATGTATCAGCAAGCAGGCGAAATACAGTTGCTAGATAAATAGAAGTGGAAAGCCACAAAAATTATACTTAAATCAGGTAAAGTCGCTTTTTTAGCTCTCTGAAGCTTGGATTACTCTGCTGGCCACCACGAGGATCTGTGCTGAGTAGGTACAAGCCAAAAAGCGTTTAGCGTTTTTATATCAGGGGGCTGAAAGAAGCTAGGAACTGGCCCAAAACGACCAATAAACTACAAGTTGCTGGCTGAAACCTCACAAAACTGGACCAACAGGCAGCTCAATGCTTCCCACTCCCACTGGTAAGCAAGGGAACTTCCTCTTTTCCAAATTAGGTAAAGAATCAGTAACAGGAACTGCAAACAAAGCCCAGGGATCAGCAAGCTCTGAAACTGGACTATTCTAGCTTAGTAAGGCGGGAAAACAAGAGATATTTTTTTTTTTTTTTGTTTTTTTTACAGAAAACAAGCAGAAACAGATACAGTAAACACTTATAAATGCTATAAATCGGCTATCACAGCCTACACAAACAATTTGCAACAGTTACAGATTTTAAAAGTAACAAACTGAGAAACAAGTGCAAAAACAGAATAAATGCAGAAAAACAATAACAATGTATCAGCAAGCAGGCGAAATACAGTTGCTAGATAAATAGAAGTGGAAAGCCACAAAAATTATACTTAAATCAGGTAAAGTAGCTTTTTTAACTCTCTGAAGCTTGGATTACTCTGCTGGCCACCACGAGGATCTGTGCTGAGTAGTAGATCCAGTTTGCATGGTAGTTGTGTCCTGTAGTAATAGTTTGTCTAGGGCTGGGTATTGATGTTTTATGGTTTTCTTTTTAGGTGATTGTCAAATGGATATAACTTAGTTTCTAGAGATTTTCAAACTAGAATCTGAAACAGTGATGAGTGTTTGATTTCTGACAAGTGTGGATTTTAATATCATATTGTGAGTGGATGTCATGTTATTTCAGACTACTTTCTGTGTCTTTCTGATAGCCATGCTGCTATGCAGCAATTCCAGCAGCAGTAGCATTTCTGCAGTTTTTCCTAGAGTTGGTAGAATATGAATGTTTTTGTCAGTTTTATTCCACCATTCTTATGGCTATTCTTGATTATACTGTTTGCATGCTCCTGGAAGATAAGTTGATAATCCATTATGACACCATACTATTTTAATGAAGCTACAGATTTAAGTGGTCCTAATACTCCTTAGAGGGTTTTGCTTGCATCCAGAGAGGTATATTTTGAGAAAAGGATTCATTTAATCTTTTTTTCATTAAAGGTTACTTTGTTTTGATTTATCCATTGCTTAAGCCAAAGACAGCTTGAAGTTCCGGAATGAGTGTTGGAAGGGGTTTAGCAGACTGTACTGGAGTTGATTCACCAGCATATTGTATTAACACCTTTAGAGTATCACAACATATCATTGGGGGACTTAAATTTACCAGAAACAGACTGGAATAATATTGATTCAACAGTGTTAGTAAGGAAATTATTCACAGAGTATATCCAGGAACAATTGCTTCAGATTGTAAAAAAACCTACCAGGGGAAGGAACATACTAGGCATTGTTTGTGTTCCCAAAGAATTTAGTGTAACTTCAAGTCAAGTTTTACCACCACTGACATGGAGTGAGCATGCGGTTATAAAGGTTAATTTGTTCCTAGATAATTCTGCCAAACTGAAATCTAAGCCTATGTACAGAAGGTTAATTACAGATTATAGGTGTTCAGTAGAAAAACTGCAGATGGAATATGGAAAGTTTTGAAACAGAAATTGAGTGCAAAAAAATAAAAAAAAAATGTTTAACATCAGGGATATATTTCCATAAAAACAAGATAACTGATTAAGGTGAGAGACAAAAAATATAAGAAATGGAAGAGAGGTTGAACTACAACTTTGAAAACTGAAATAAACAAGCTGGACAAACAAATTAAGCATAGTGTGAGTCAAGATCAAGAAAAATTTGAAAAAAATTCATATAAAGATATTGAGCATAATAGGGAACCTTTTTATAGATGTATAAGATGTGGAAGGAGTAAAGACACACAAATTGATAAACTGTGCAGATTCTAAAATGTATTGTCAGACACAACAGATTTATAGATATAGTTACAAAATCTTATGCAAAACACTTTGGCTCCACAAAAGGGGTGATAAGTTGTCTGAGTGACATCCAGGTAACTCCAGATACTGGAATTAAATTAGATTATATTGAAAAAGAACTCCATAAACTGGATGCAAACAAAGCACAGGAAGCAAAGTGTCAGCAAGAAGAACTAAGGTACAGAAAACTATGTTTTCCTGACTTGTGCAATGTGCAGATGCAAATCAGCCCGAAGTAAGGCGAGGCGTAGCAACTTCTGCTAGTCTTGTTTCTCAGTTGACCTGCATTCGACTGTCTTTTGCAGCCAGAGTGGGCAACAGCTGATTATGTATGCCTGATTGGTAGTTACCTGGCTAGGATTAAAGTTTGCAGGGCACAGAATAAGTGTAGACAGTAAGATGATCTCCAGAGATACCGGATTAAGGATGAACATGAGTATAATAGCTCACGTACGTAAATGCCATGAAATATTTCACATAGTAAGAGCCTTAAATTCATACTGAGAGACCGGATAAGAAACGTACATTTCAAATGCTCAAATATGGCATACATATATATTAGATAATACAGTCTTACCCGATACACAGTTTAAAACTACAAGTGATCTGCATCTGAAGACCAGGAAAGGGAACTCACTTGGTGTGTTTATAATGCAGCACTGCATACCAATGTCCAGAACACCTAGGAGATAATACTCCTAAATTACACTATATGAGTAAATAAAATGAAAAAAGAAGTTATGTCTTACCATAACGTTCCATCTGTTTTGTAGATCTTCATTCATTCCTTACTGATAGGACTTCGGTTCCGACCTCAGAACTGACTCAGCCAATATACAAACTCATGCCAGCCAAAAACTCTCAATCTAAGTCCCTCCCATAGTGCCCCTCTTCACCTTTCTTCAGATCGAGTTTGCCCACCTAGCACAGAGACAATAGAAACAATAGAGATAAGGAAGCCCTATCTGAGCAGATACCTTATCAGGCCCAAAGGACCAAAAGAGCCTCAGGAGTCTATAGGCTGAGGGAAGAAGGGATCTATAGCAGAAGAATACCTGGTTCTAGGCAAGATTTCAGGTTTCAGCACCGAAGAAGGAGCCACAATTAAAGTTACGGTTGGTGTCAATGAGGTGTCTGGTGCCGAGGATACAGTCGGTACCGAAGCAGGTATAAGAATGGTCGGTTCCATAGCTTTTACCAACAGTAGCTTCGGTACTGTAGAGTTAGTTGATGGCTCAGAGGCTGAAGTAGACGATGCAGACATTTTGGGAACCTTCAAAAAGACAGTCTGATAGCTTTTCAGCTCCGTAGAACTCTGGGAAGCTGGAACAGATTGGCTTCTCTTTTTTCTATCTTTCCTCGCAGGTGATTTGACCTCCACCTCAGAAAGGGCCTCCGGAAAGGGGGGTTTTAATAGAGCCTTAAGAATTAGTTTGTTATTGCGATCTGCGAGAGTGAGAGAACTAAAATTTTTGCATATCTCACAAGGAGGTTGTATCTGGAGATGAGGAACTCCAAGACAGTAAACACATGAAAGATGCCTGTCCGAGTAAGGCATCTTTTGCCCACACTTATAGGTTCATAGGTGAGTACTAGGCTAATGGCCCTGGAGCCAACACTAGCCTAGCCCAAGAATATACCCAGTTGTCCTGTTGCCGGACGTTAGTTCCTTGTACCCCTAATGAGCAAGGCTGTTGAAATGATCCCCCGGGATGAATTTCCTGTTACCCATCCAGTCATCAAGATTTTTCTTGAAGAGGGCCAGTGAGGTGCTTTGCTTGACATTTTTATTGCAGAGTAATGGTAGTCTCTGGGTTAGGAACCTGTCGCTCTAGCAGGTTCTGTTTATTGTGGTGATGAGGTTTAGGTCCTTGGACCATTTGGTGCGGAGGGATTGAGTCTTTTTCAGATGAAGCATGTCTAGTAACATTGGGTCCAACATGGCTTTGTATGCCAAGCAGAGATCGGCTCTAAGTAGGCGATATGAGACGGAGTATAGCTGTAGTTTTTTGAGTCCGTCTGTGTAGGGCACGTGTTTTAGTCTTAGGATCTGCTTTGTGAGGAATTTCCATGGCCTCTCCAATTGTTGCAGGTGTCTAGTGAGGTACATACCAAATGAGGCATTGTACTCTATAATGTGTCTAATGAGGGGTGAGTAGAGAGGGATTATTTATTTATTTATTTATAGTTTGATTACCGGGGAAGTCCACTGAGCTGAATTGACCCATTTTCAGTGGAGGGCCAGGGAGAAAAGCTCCAAGATGCATTATACAATTTAGATACAACTTATAGTTAATATTAAATATAATATTATGTAGAATAGTTACTCATAAATGCATTCAATATCATGCATAGTTAACAAATTCATTAAGCTTGAAGGTAGGGATCATACAGTTTCATTTGAGGAAAACAGATATGTGTTAGGTGTGGAAACAGTTTACATACAAACCTTTTAAGAAAATATAAATACGCTTTACATACACACATCAACAGTAGAATGCAATTTACAATATTTACAAGGTTGGGCTGTGTGAGGGTAGCTGTAGGAGTTGTTGAGAGCTTAGAGAGAAGCTATAGAAATTGTTGAGAGCTTAGATAGGCTCATAGGAAGATAACTATGAGAGTTATAGAGCTTGGGAACCAGAACGAGAACCCCCTTGGATTAGGTTGGGTGAAGGCAGGTACATTTCCATTTAGTGGACAGGTGTTTGAATAGTTGGGTTTTGAAGTTTTCTGAGTTTGGTATGGTTCTTAGTGTGGAGGGAAGGGAATTCCATTTTTTGCCTTGTGAGAAAGATAGGAGAAGTTGGCCAGCAGGACATTTAGATTTATGGATAGTAATTAAGTTCTGATTTTCAGATCTGAGAGCTCTGTTGGGTGTATAAGGGGGAAGGATGTTAGTTAGAGCGGGACATTTTCTTGGGTGAAATATGAGTCTATCTGCAGTAATGAGTTGGAGATAGTCTAGGTAGTTTGGGAGTTCAAGCCAAATCAGTGATTGTAGGGTTAGGCAGTGATGGGTGGTATTTTTAGATTTAGAGGCACATTTAGAGATTTTGTTGTAGCAGTTTTCTAGTTTAGAGGTGATAGAGGAGGACAGGTTGGTTAGGAGAGGGGCTCCATATAATAAGGAAGGAAGAAGATAAGTTGAGGCCAGAGTTTGCCTGGTAGAGTTGGAGAAAAAGCAATTATTCCTATACAGCATACCTAGCTTTTGGTGGCTTTTCTTAATATTTTGTTGAATATGAATATCAAACTTGAGGTGTTCATCTGGTGTTCAATAGTTTGGCAGAGGGGAGCACTTCTATAGGTGAGTTGGTTTGACTATAGACATTGAAGTTGTTTTTATCGTAGGAGAGGGTCTTTGTGGGAGGGAATAGTAGAATCTTTGATTTATTTGTATTGAGAGAGAGAGGTGGTTTTGGCGTATCCAGTTTTCAGTTGTTGAGAAGGCAGTTTGGGTTTTAGTCAGCAATTCAGAGAGGTTTGAGGCAGAGCAGACTAAGGTTGAATCGTCTGCGTATTGAATGATTTCAGCATCAGGAATAGCAGTGTGAAAGTTATTGATGAAGATGTTAAAAAGCATTGGCCCAAGGATGGATCCCTGTGGTACGCCAGTTGGGGTAGGTAGGAAGGAAGAGATAGAGTTCTTCCATTTCACTGCCTGTGATCTGTCTGATAGATAGCTGGAGAACCATGATAAAGCATTATGTGAGGGATTAAGGTTTGAGAGATGACAGACAAGGTGTTTGTGGGAAACAATATCAAAGGCTTTAGACAGATTGAGTAAAACAGTAGAAACTAAGTGTCCTGAATCTCGGGCTTGATTGACAGTTTCTAGGAAAGAGAGTAGAGCGGTTATTGTGTTATGGCCTGGATGGAAGCCATGCTGGGTAGGAGTGGGAAGATTATTTTGGGTCAGGAAAGGCATACGTTGTAGGTGGATGCATTTTTCTAGGATTTTGGAGATTGGTGAGAGCAAAGCAATGGGGCGAAAGTTTGAGATGCTGGTATTTTTGCCTCCATTATGAAGAGGAAGAGTATAAGCTGAACTCCAGAGTTTGGGGACATATGATTCTTTTATGGATCAGTTAATAACGATGCTGATTGGGAGAGCAATGCCATCAGCAGCACATTTTAGGAAGGAAGAGGGAATATTGTCGGGACCGTTAGAGCAAGGTTTAAGTTTGGACAAAAGTTTTTTTTACAAAGTTAGTGGAGATGGGTTTGAGTTCAAACAGATGAGGCAAGTTAGAAGGGGGAGACTGTAGAGCAGTTGGGTTATTATTGGGAAATGTCTTGGTGAGGTAGTAATAGCTTCTATGAAAAATGAGTTAAATACAGAGCCTAGTTTGAGGTCAGATTTACTTGGGTCAGGACAGGGATTAGTCTTGAAGCCTGGATTGAGGAGTGAGTTTATTGAGTTCCAGAATTTTTGGGGGGTTTTATTGTTATTGGACTGACGTTTGATATAGTAGGACTTTTTGTCTTTGGTGATTAGTCGTTTTGCATGGTTGCGGAGCTGTTTATATTGGAGTAAGGTATTGTCCAGTTTATTGTTTTGGTAAAGCTTCCATAGTTTGTCTCTGTGGTGCATAATCTGTTTTGTCTCTTTGGATAGCCAAGGAGCAGTTTTAGTTTTTATCCTTTTGTTTCTTAGTGGGGCTAGTGAGTTTAAAGTATCAAGGAAGAAAGAGTTGAAGTATTCTATAGCCTTGTCAAGAGGAAAGATGTTTAGAATTTGAGATAGTAGTTGGGTTGAGGCTACTGAGGTTACGAGTTTGACTGTATTGATGCTGGTGTGGGGAGGAACTAGCTGAGCGATGCATAAAGGCTAGGAGGTGGTCGCTAAAGGTATCAGGAATTGTGCCAGAATTGGTTATTTTATTTGGATCTGAGACTAGGATCCAATCTATAGTGGATCTGGGAGGGTTTATTTTGTTAGGTCGAGTGATGGAGAGGATTATTTGAGTGAAGTTATAGAGGTTAATGGATAGGGAGGGAGAGGGGCAATTGATTTTATTCCAGTCAATATTCACATCACCAAGGATATAAGTTTAATTGTTAATTTCAGTAGAGGCCTATAGGAGAATATTTTTGAGTGTAGAGATATTGTTACCAGGTGAGATATATAGGGCAATGATACAGATATTTTTATGTTTATTTAGTTTTAGAATTCCAGCAGTTAGTTCAGTGCTCTAGAACTGGAATTTGGAGGGGAATTAAGGTAAGAAGGTTGAAGTAGACTAGGGCAGTGCCTCCACCTTTTTTATTTTGTCGGTCGTTTCTGAGACAGTGAAATCCTGGGGGCAGAATCTCAGAGATGGAGATAAAGGGCTTGAGCCAGGTTTCAGAGATGGCTAAGATATCTGGTTGGTTATGGCTTAACCAAGCTTGAAATTGGTGTACTTTGTTGTTTTCTAGCCACGGTGGTGCAGCAGTAGCGTTGTCGCCTCACAGCAAGAGGTTCTCTTGTTCGATTCTCGGCTGGAGCACCTTCTGTGTGGAGTCTGCATGTCCTCCCCACGGTCGAGTGGCATTCAAAAGACATGCGTGAAATGGACGTACCTTTGTTGAAGGTTGGGCATCGAGCTGGCACGTCGGCACCATAAAAATCTACTGCCAATCATTAGCTGACCGGAGTTCTTCTGTAGCAACACCTAACTGGGAAAAGCCGAAAGAAGAACAACAAACAACTTTGTGCATTAATTGTAAAAATCTTTAGGGTGTTGAGATAGGAGGAAGAGGGTAAGGGATGAGTGTTGTTAATAAAGGATGTAGGACCAGGATTAGGATGGATATCACCAGCTTGGACTAGGTTGTTGAAGGAGATATCCTTTAGCCATATTGGTCTGTCAGGTATGAATTTTGGTAGATTGTAGATTGGAGCAGGTGACAGTGTCTTGACTTTAGAGGAGAAGAGTTTAGGGTGAAATAGGTGCAGAGGATTGGGCTGAATGAGAGAAGAGGAGATAGAGTGGAAATGGGAGTAAGAGTGAGGGAGAAGGTGGGTTTGTATGGTAGTTGTCTTTGTAGGTGGTATTGGACAAGCACAGGTGGAATATGAGGTAGCATAGTATAAGGGAAGTTGGAACATAAAGAGGAGGTTGGGGGACTGGAAGGTGTGATAACTTAAGGAGAGCATGTTGAAGCAAAGAGAGAGTGGTATGAGTGGTTAGGAAAATAGAGAAGGCTAAGAAGAAGAAAGGGTTTAAAAAGTGATGGAGGTATTCTAGAGATTTAAAGAAAGAGGAGGGAACTATAATTATTGGGTGGAGTACAGATTACAGAGTTTAAGAAGGATGGCTATAGGTGGGAGGAGTAATGAGGGGGAAGCTGGTTTTGGGTAATTAGGCTGAGAGGGTGGGGTAAGATAGGAATAAAGCTAGGAGTACTGGGGAAGGGTGGGAATTGGGGGCAGGGTAGGGGAACGGAGCGGGAAAGAACACTAGAGGTGAGTATGGCAGAAAAAGTATCAGCAAAGAGCAGTTTAAAGGCTGTAGTTGGAAGGTATGAGCTAAATATTTCCAGCCAGAAAATGAAGGCTGCCTTTACAGAGGGAGGTTTAGCAGGGGGGGAGAAGATATTTATAGTCTAAGGATATTAACTCACAACCAACTGTTTGTGAAAAAATAAAACTTGTTGGGATTATAAAGAATATCTAGGATTTATATTGGTAGATGCTGCCACCTAATGGTAGAAGGAAATAGCAAATAGCAGGGATAGTTGGACCAGTCTTAGGTTTAAATATATTCTAGGATAGTGATAACAGGGGGGGAGAGGGCAAACGGTCTGCGGTAGGCTGCTAGAATGCGCATACAGAAGGGCAGACTAACTCTGTAGATAGTACATCAAGACTACATTTAATTAGTGTTAAGCAACAAACATTTATGCAATCTTTCTGGGGAGTCTTCTCAGTAGTATTTTAATAAGTACCAGGCAAGCTGGCCAATTCAGGGTGTCATCAGGTGATGGCCAGAGGTATTCCTTTTGCGTTTAAAGCAGGGAGGGAGCACCAAGGATGGATTACTATAGAGGAGAGGGAGCCAACACTGAGTTAGTTAATATTGCAGATGTAGAGGGGAAAGGTAGCAGGTAAGGGATGTTTAGAGAAGAAGGGAGGGTGTAACAAAGCACAGTAGTAGAGAGAGGCTATGGTTAGATGAGGCTTGAGCAAGTATGCAGAGGAAGATTAGGTTTAGGGGATTAACAATGGAAAGCAGCAGACATTATGCTATGAACAATACAAGTTAGGCAATATAGGCTCCATTAAATAGAACAAAACATTCATTCAGCAGTTCAGCATGCTATCAGTGACCCTAGTCCATTTGAGAGGGCAGGGTTATACAGCAGTAGAGCCAAATATAAGCAGCAGAAAGCAAGGGGTAAATGATAAAGTAATACTATAAAATCTCTAAACAGTGCAATATATAGTGCTCAACAGACTAACACAGTAAACTAAGATATGTTCATGCTGTGCAATAACTTGTGCTGAACAGTTTTCAAAACAGTTTTCAGAACAATATAATAGCTGTGTGGTACCCTTATAGAGACAAACGGAGAAGAAAAATAGCTGCTAAGCCAGTAATTAAGCTAAATGCTCTAGTAGGACCACTAATCCACCTTAAAAGAGAAATAAAGGCCTTCAACGATATACGTTCATTGGCGTCTTTTTAACAGGACATCTGGAGAGCAGACTAGGCCAGCAAAGTGCAACAGTCGAGCCCTGTATACTCAGACTAAAGTAATGCAGCTGGCGACAGCATAAAAAGAGACCCACTCATCCCAAAAAGCAGCTTACAGCTGCTAAGCCAGTAATTAACCGATTATGACCTGTTTCTTCCTGGATGAGAAACCCTTTGTAATGAGATGTACCACATAGAAGGACTTTATAACTACAGTGGCCACACGGTTGTCAAAGGAGAGGTTGCTATCCACTTGTGTCCCAAGATCTCTTATCACACCATGTGAGTTGAGCAGGGTACCATCAATGTGGTAGTTTGTGGGCACCGAGTTTTTCCCAAGGGGGATGATGATGCACTTTTTGGCATTGAGCTTAAGACAATGGTTCTGGCACCAGTCATTGGTGTCAGTGATGCCTTTTTGTAGGATGCCGATGTCAGCTTGAGAGTTAATAATGGCTCCCAGTTTCCAGTCATCTGTGAACTTGGTCAACCAGAGTCCTTCGTTGTTGGCCTGAACTTCAGAGAAGTATATACCAAACAGAAGAGGACCCAGAACTGAATTCTGTGGGACGCCACTTGTGACTGCCCGGTAGTCGGATTTGGAGTCCGCTACTTTCACCGTTTGGGTTCAGTCCGTGAGCCAGTTGGCAACCCATCTTAAGATGTAGGGGTTGATGCCTAGATGACTGAGTCTGGCAATGATCCCTGAGTGGGGGATAGTGTTGAAGGCCTTCGCCAGATCGAGGTAGGCTATATGGACTGCCTTACCTTCTTCGACCACTCTGTTGACAGATTCAAAGAAGCCTATCAGGTTGAGCAGACAAGATCTGCCCTTCACAGACCCAAACTGCAAGGGATCCAGGGTTTGAATGTTTCCAGTATCCTTATTTATGAAGTCCATAATGATGTGCTCCATGGCCTTACAGATCAGGCTCATCAGGCTTATGGGGCAGTAGTTACCTGGGTCCATAGTCGCTCCCCCTTTGTGGAGAGGAATGACTGTAGTGGTGCACCATTCGATGGGGATAAAGCCTGAGGTGAGGCTGTGGTTGAACCGGGCACTCAGGTGAGGTGCCAGTTCTCCTTGTAATTCATTTAGCACATAGCCAGGTATATTATCAGGTCCCATGGAAGCTGTATTTTTGGCTTTGGATAGTGCAGCATCTACCTGAACAGCCGTGATATTAGGGATTTGGCATTCCTTGGGTATTCTGATGGGCCCTTTTGGGGGTGGGGGAGGTAAAGTTAGCACTAAACCTGTCTGCCAAGATGTTGGCAATATCTGTTGGTTCAGTATAAGTGGTGCCGTTGTGCAGTAGCTCAAAGCACCCCTGCATGTTGTTATGTAGGTTCTTGACATGCCTAAAGAATGCCTTGTGATTATCTTTAGCATCTGTTCCAGTTTTGTTTTCATAACTAGCTTTGAAGATTTTGATGAGAGATCTCAGTTTTTTGCTGAGATTTACAAGGGAATTTTTCCATTCTTGGGATTTTGCCCTTTTCTGCAACAGGTTTTTAATTCTGTTGTAGAGTTTGTTAATGGCAGGGGACCACCAGATTGGCTTCCTTTTTTCTGGAGGACATGACCTTGGTTCTGTTAGGTATGGCCTGATCCATGCAGTTGTGTAAATGCTCATACAGCACCTTAGTGTATGATTCCATGGCCATACAGCCTTTTCCTATTTGTGTGGGTGATGTAAAGTTTGACACTTCCATCTTCAGAAGCACAAAATTGGCTTTGGAAAAGTTTTTCACTGTGGTTTCCTTCATGGGGGTGCGGGTGGGTTTTGGATATTGACTGTGATTAGCTTATAGTCAGATCTGACCAGAGAGGAGTTGATCACTGGTGAAGAGAAGCAGTCTCCTATATTTGTGATAATCAGATTGAGAATGTTTCTGCTCTGGTGGGGGTGAGAATGAATTGGTCCAGGGCATTGGAGTTCATGAATTCCAGAAATTCTTGTGCAAATGAGTGGGAGCAGGAGTAATGTTCCCATCTAATGGAGAGGTAGTTAAAGTCTCCCAGTATTAGGGTATTGGGTTGAACCTTAATGCTTTCCACAGTGTTCAGGAATGCAGAGTCGGAGTCTTGAGACATTGTGGGGGATTTGCAGCAGGCTACAACCTGGATTGCTGTTTTATCCAGTGTTAGTTGTACTGGTAGTACCTCTGATGCATTATGTTGGGTCACCAGTCTCGAAGTGTGCATGTCCTTTATGAAGATGGATATGTCACATCCTTTGGGGCTTCGGTCCACACCTCCTTTGGGGCTTTGGTCCAGGTTTGGGGATTGAAAGGTGTGATATGCTGTATAGCCTGATAGTGCTGGGGTGCTCTTTGCAGCCTTGAACCAGGTCTTAGTTACTGCACACAAGTCGATATTACCCAGGTTTAGGAGTGACTCGAGCAAGTACATTTTGAGATTTAGACTTCTAGTGTTGAGCAGCATAACCCTCAGATTGCATTTATTTATAGCTGTTACAGTGGTAGTTTGGTCTTTGGAACACTGCCTAAAAAAGGTATTACAGGAGTGGCAAGAGCCTTAGCCAGTATCCAGAATCCCAGGGTTGACAGATGCAAGCCATCTCTGGCAAAGCATCGAGGTCTGTCGATCATGTCATCCCAGGCAGGCAGATACTGGATCCCCTTTGAATGACATCAGAAACTAAGCCAATTGTTGAAGTCAATAATTTTTTACGTGTACTGTGGTATCCTTCTAGGCAATGGTAGTATACTACTCAGGGCTTGGGTCATATCCGCCTGGGGTGGAAGATCCGAGAGCTCCTCCGTATCTCTTTTTATGTAGACCAGGAAGGTATGTCTTAGGTCATTCACACTGCTTGAAGCCCGTAGTTCCTCTTTTGTCTGCCATGCTGAATCCAATAAAGCACTAGGCACAGCAGAGAAGAAAACAGTACACTAGTACAAACAGTTGGAAGAAAAATGTATAATATATATATATATATATATATATATATATATATATATATATCCAAAACTGAATAAAAAAAGTTTTTTTTTTTTTTGTTTTTTTTTTGAGAGAGGACAGTATAAGGGAATACCAACGATGGTATAACGGCTTACCACAAGGGTAAGGGAAAGAAGTACCAACAAATGTACAAACTTTACAACAAAAAGGGTAGGAAAAGGGTAAAATCCATAGAAAAAAAAACAAAGACTATAAAAGCTACAAAAAGAAAAAGATCCAAAAATATCTAAAAATATATGTCACTTAGAGGAGAGAGCTGGCCTGGCACACCTTGAAAATTATGTGTCAAACAAGATCTAGAGAAAGGTTAAGAGGGGCATTATGGGTAGGACTTAGCTCAAGAGTTTTTGGCTGGCACTAGTTTGTATATTGGCCGAGTTGGTTCCGATGTCGAAACTGAAGTCCTATCACTAAGCAATTAGGGTTACCACCTGTCCCACTTTGCGAGGAACAGTCCCTCTTTGGGCAGTTGTGTCCTGCAAAAAAATTGAAAAAATGGCAAATGTCCTGAGATTTTTAGGACAAAAATGTTCCTATATTTTCTTTAATAGTTGCATAAAACAGTTATTTTGTATCTGAAACACCTAAATGTTATAAGAAACAGAATAAGCAACTATAATGCTACAAGAATAAGCTTTTATTTAGGCAAAAAAGTGAAGTTCTCTCTTTTGTACTGGCTATGGGTATGTTTTGCCCTGCAAAATCTGATGTTTCTACAAAACATGTCCCACTTTGGGCAACTGAAAAGGTAGCAACCCTATAAGCAATGAATGAAGAATTACAAAATCAGATAAAATATTGCATAAGGAGCAGAGTATTACAACCCTGTTGTCCAAAACCGAAGAAGTGAGGTGTAGAAAATAACTACTTGTTTTGCTACACTGAGCATGTGCAAGATGACGTCTAGCAAAAACAAGATCAATCCCACAAAGCAGTTATCAGTGAAATTATGCATTTAGATGAATCTTTGGCAATCCACTCCTTAATACATCATGAAATTTAACCTGTTCTGCTCTTTCACATGCAGCAGTCTTCATATGCGGAAACAATGCATTATCTCAAAATATGCAAGTTTCAAGTTAATATTTTTCTAATTAGTTTTTTTCTTTTCTTTTGTAGGAAAACCTACCTAGAGAGGCTCTCTCTTCCAATTCAATAGCAGAGCCAGCACATACTAGACTTAATGAACATTCACTCTGAGAGATGACTGCATTACAATGGAAAAGAAAAGAAAAACTAATTAGAAAAATAATCACTAGTACATCAATTCTGAAATGTGATATTACCAGTTTTCTACAAATGTAAAAAAAAAATGTGTCAGAAACTGAAGGCCTTGAAAAGGTAATACACAAGGGGAATACACAATAATCTATTGCTCCTCAATGTATCAGTGAAAATATTTGAAAGACAAAAAAAATATCCCATTTTGTGTATTGCGCATGAGCAGATACAAACCTGATAAGGCAAAGGCATCCAGTAGTCTCATTCTGCACTTCAGGAGCATCCATTTCTCAGAGGCAAGCACAGTGGATATTAGTTTGTAATGTATGCCTGGGTTTTATTTACTTGATTAGTACTCAAGTGTGCAGGGTCCAGAACACCTATGATATAATATTTTTGAATTACACTATATCAGTAAACAAAACAGAATAAATATTACATAAGGAGCAGAATATTACCAATCTGTTCCACAAGAGCAAACATTAATTGTGCCCAGAAACTGAACAGAATAAATATTACATAAGGAACAGAATATTACCACTCTGTTGCCCAAGTGCAAATATTAATTCTCCCCAGAAACTCAATGTCCAGAAGAAGTAACGACACACACAAGATATAGAAAACAATGGGTGAAAAGCGCTGAAGTATACTAAAAAAAAAAATAAATGTTTGGAGATCGTGGACCCTGTGCAGATACAAACCTGACTGAAGTAAGGGAGAGCGTACAAACATCCGTCAGTCTCACTCTTCATTTAAGGAGCCAACAGCTGTAAGTGGCAAGCACTTTGGGCTACAAATTGCAATGTATACCTTGATGGTAGCTACCTTATTAAGACTAAAGTTTGCAGGGCACAGAGCACCTATGAGATAATAGTTCTACATTACATTAAAGAAAAAACAAGAACTGAATATACAATAAAGTAAATATTACAGGAATTCCTAAGTATAACATTAGCATAGCAACATACAAGAAAAAAAATTCTAAACAGTGAATAAAGGTCCAGAAAGTGTAGTAACAGACAAGAGGCATACAAAATAACCTGTTCCTCAGCAAAGTGTCAGGAAGAAGTACTGCGGTACAGAAAACTGTGTTTTCCTGTATTGGGCAATGAGCAGATGCAAATCAGTATGAAGTAAGGTAAGACGAAAAAAATTCTGGTCTTGTTTCTCGCCTGGCCTGCAGTCAACTGTCTTGTGGAATCAGAGTGGGCAACAGCTGATTATGTATGCCTGGTTGGTAGTTACCTGACCAGGGTTAAAGTTTGCAGGGCACAGAACAAGTGTAGATAGTAAGATGTTCTCCAGAGTTACCGGATTACGATGGAACAAGAGTATATAACTCAGGTACATAGATGCCATGAAATATTTCACACAGTAAAAGCCTTAAATTCATACTTATCGACCGGATAAGAAAAGTACATTTCAAATCCTCAAATATGGTATACGTATATCTTAGATAATAGAGTCTTACCCAATACACAGTTTAAAAACTACAAGTGATCTGCATCTGAAGACCAGAAAAGGGAACCCACTTGATATGTGCATAATGCAGCACTGCATACCAATCCCAGAACACCTAGGACAGGGGTCTGCAGCCTACGGCTCTGAAGCAGCATGTGGCTCTTCCACCCCTCTACAGTGGATCCCTGTAGCTTTGAAAAATAATGGCCACTCTACCACACAAGATACACGCACACACACACACTCTGAGAGTGATTGAGCTACGGACTTTAAATAAGCTTAGAAACCTGCTAGAATAACATGGTTTTCATATACACACACACACACACACACACACACACACACACACACACACACACACACACACACACACACAGTTACCTCTCAAATTGGATGATTTTTGAAGAATGTCCTGACTTTTGCTTCATATTTATGGTCTGTTTTCATAAAATTGTGGTTTTCTTGCAAATTATTGAGGGCTGAAGTCAGAAAAAATTGAGTTTCAGACTTCATAACATTCACGAAAATAATGCTAATGAAAAATCTGTTATTCTATCCACTTTCTAAATTTGTAAGAGCAATATTTTGAAAGTGCCAGTATTTATGGCTTTGTCCATATTTCTTGTTCTAAGAGGTCAAGAGATATGACACAAACACATACACACACAGACACAGACACACACACACACACACATACACACACACACACACACACACACACACACACACACACACACACACACACACACACACACACACACACACACACTAAGAGCGATCGAGCAATCCCAACAAAAGAACTTGTTTTGCTACACTGAGCATGTGCAGGGTGATGCCTAGCAAAACAAAATCAATCTCTCAAAGCAGCTATCAGTGACATTATGCATTTGGGTGAATCTTTGGCAATCCACTCATTAATACATTGTGAAATGTAACCAGTTCTGCTCTTTCACATGCAGCCGTTTACATATGCGGAAACAGTGCATTATCTCAAAAAATACAAGTTTCAAGTTATTATTTTTCTAATTAGTTTTTTTCTTTTGTAGGAAAACCTACATAGAGAGGCTCTCGCTTCCGACTCAACAGCAGAGCCACCACTGCGCAGACTAGACTTAGTGAACATACACTCTGAGAGATGTCTGCATTACACTGAAAAAGAAAAGAAAAACTAATTAGAAAAATAATCACTATTACATCAATTCCAAAATGTAATATTACCACAGTTTTGTACAAATGCAAAAATAAATGTGCCCAGAAACTGAAGGTCTTGAAAAGGTAATACACAAGGGGTATACAAAATAATCTGTTGCTGCTGAATGTATCGGTGAAAATATCTGAAAGACAAAAAAGAGAATCCATTTGTGCACGAGCAGATACAAACCTGTTCCCTGTTACACAGGCTAGCACTCAGGTCACTCCAAAGCAAGTACAAATATGACTCCGTCATTGTCCATGCCGGCGTGAATGACCTGAGAAGTACCTCCCTGGACTACATGAAAAGAGACAGAGGAGCTCTCTGATTATGTAGCCCAGGCTGGTATGACCCTGACCCTGAGCAGCATCTTGCCCTCACCAAGAATGATGCCACAATACAAAGACAAGATGATCAGCTGTAATAATTGGCTCAAATACTGGTGTCATTCTAGGGGGATCCAATGTCTGTCTGCTTGGGATGACATGCTGGACAAGCCACGCTGCTTCGCAAGGGACGGCTTGCATCTGTCACCATTGGGCTTCCGGATATTGGCTAAGGCTCTTGCCACCCCCATAGTGCCTTTTTTAGGCAAGGCTCAAAAGACAAACCCACCTCCTTAGAAAACAAAAATGGAAACAAATTAAGGGTAATGCTGCTCAACGCCAGAAGTCTAAATCTCAAAATGCAGGCTCTCGAAACACTCCTCAGTATGGAGAACATCTATGTCTGTGCAGTAACTGAAACCTGGTTCAAGGCTCCTGAGAGCACCCCAGCGCTACCAGGCTATACCTCGTATCATGCTTTTCGGCCCCAAAACTCAGGCCAAACCAAAAAGGGAGGGGGAGTGTCCATATTCCATCAAGGACACCCACATCTCCAGGTTAGTGGCAACACATGAAGCATCAGAGACCATCCAGGTGCAACTAACCGTAGGCAAAACTGCTATACAACTGGTAGCATGTTACAGACCACCCTCCCAATCTCAGGAACCCCATTCAGCCTTCCTGAAGACATTGGAGGATATGAATGTCTCACCAAACACCATCATATTGGGAGACTTCAACTACCCTAACATAGACTGGGTGCATTATTCTAGCCCAAACACCCTAGCCCAAAGGTTCCTGGAATTCATAAATTCAAATGTAATGGAACAGCTAGTCACCTCTCCCACAAGGGGAGATAATATACTAGACCTGATCATCACAAACATGGGGACAAAGTGCTCCACACCGGAAGTATACCCCTCATTAGTGAGATCTGACCACAAACTAATCACCCTGGATATACATATCCCACCTCCACCCCCAACACAAAAGACTACAGTGAAAAACTTCTCAAAAGCCGACTTTACACTTCTTAAAACTGAGATGGTATCCTTTAAGCCCACTGGGCCAGTGGAAACCACATCCCACAATGCAGAATCCTTCACAAATGCTTTATACGGACATCTCCAAGAATGCATGGATTATGTAATCCCAAATAAAACCAAGACCCTCTCCACCAAGGGCAGGCGTCCTGTCTGGTGGACCCCAGCCATAAACAAATTGTATAACAAAAGAAGGAAGCTACTGCACGACAGAGCAAAATCCCATAAAGAGAAGGCATCTCTGATCAGCACTAGTAGAAAGCTACGTTCTCTCATAAAAACATCCAAGGCCAACTTTGAGAGAAAAATCGCTATGGACACTAAAGATAACCACAAGGCCTTCTTCTGCTATGCTAGAAACCTGGACAGAAACCCTCAGATATGTTCAGAGTTAGTTCACAATGACAAAAAATACACTGAACCCACAGATATTGCGAACATTCTGGCAGACAGGTTCAGTGCAAATTCCCTCACCCCAAAAGAAGAAATACTTATCCCAGCTGAATGTAACCTCCCTGTCATCTCAGATGTCCAGGTGAGAACCGCCCTCAGCAAAGCTAAAAACACAGCATCTATGGGACCTGACGGTATCCCAGGTTGCGTGCTACGTGAACTCCAAGAGGAGCTAAACCCACACATAAAAATGCTATTTAACCTTAGCCTTACTACAGGATATGTACCTGAACACTGGCGTACAGCAACAGTAGTCCCACTCCACAAAGGAGGCACCTCTACAGACCCTGGTAACTACTGCCCCATAAGCTTAACCAGCCTGGTCTGCAAAGCTATGGAAAGAATCATTATGGAACTCATAAACAGAGACATTGAGGACTTACAGACACTTGATCCCACCCAGTTCGGCTTTGTAAAGGGCAGATCCTGCCTTTTGAACCTGGTTGACTTTTTCGAAACAGTCACTAGAGCCATTGACGAGGGCAAAGCAGCTCATACAGCCTACCTGGACTTGGCTAAAGCTTTCGACAGAATACCCCACTCAGGCATCATAGACAAGCTCAACAGCTTAAATGTAAATCCGTATGTCACAAGATGGGTTGCAAACTGGCTAAAGGATAGAACCCATAAAGTCAAAATCACTTTAGCCATGTCAGACTCAAAGCCAGTCACAAGTGGTGTCCCACAGGGCTCTGTCCTGGGACCCCTCTTGTTCGGCATTTATTTATCAGATGTGAAAGCAAACATGGGAGGGTTGTGGCTGACAAAGTTCGCAGATGACTGCAAACTAGGCGCCATAGTCAATACACCAGCTGACACATACATCCTACAGAAAGACCTCACTGAAATGGACAACTGGTGCCGGAGTCATGGCCTTAAACTAAATTCCAAAAAATGTATAGTCATCCCCTTTGGGAAAAACAAAGTACCCTCAAATTATCACATAGACAGTAACCCACAGAGTAGAGAAAAGTAATCAGAGACCTGGGGACCCAAGTCGATAGTGACCTCTCATTTGACACCCACGTTGCCAAAGTGGTTAGAAAGATTTTCTACCTTACCCACCTTATCATGAAGGGATTCACATCCAGATCAAAGGAGGTCATTGTACCCCTATACTCCTCCCTTATCAGGCCCATGATTGAGTACAATGCCCCATTTGGTATGTACCTCACCCGGCACTTGCAACAGCTAGAGAGACCCCAAAAGTACCTCACCAAGAGGATCAAGGGTCTCCAACATATGTCATATGCTGCCAGACTAAAGAAACTCCAGCTCTATTCAGTAGCATACCGCCTACTCAGAGGTGATCTGTGCCTGACGTACAAGGCCATGTCCAATCAGGAATTGATGGACATGCTCCACCTCAAAAAATCCAAATCTATCAGAACCACGAGAGCTAAAGATTTAAACCTCAGCACAAATATGAATAGGACATGCTGGAGGGACAGGTTCATATCTCAGAGGCTTCCCATACTCTGGAACAGAATCCCAGTTCATGTTAGGCAGAGCCCCTCACTGACTCTCTTCAAGAGAAATCTTGACGAGTGGATGGGAGATCGTAGGTTTACCCCAGGGGTCATCTCTGTGTCACTACTAGACAGAGGCACAGTAAACTAATTCTGTTATGTAAGGGGGTCTTCACTGTCACTACTAGACAGAGGCATAGTATTCTAAATCTATTCTGTACACTTTTGTACCATTACATGGGGTGGCGAAAGCCACATCACTATGGCTAGGCTTATAAATGCCCCAGGGCAGATAGCCTAGTACTAAACTATGAAACTATGAAACTATAACACTGAGGCATCCAGTAGTCTCATTCCTCGCTTTGAAAGCATCCATTTCTCATAGGCAATATTGGATATTAGTTTCCGATCTATGCCTGGGTTTAAGTTACTTGATTAGGACTCAAGTTGGCAGGCCCCAGAACACCTATGACATAATATTTCCAAAATTACACTATATGAGTAAATAAAACAGAATAAATATTACATAACAAAGAGAATATAACCATTCTGTTCCCTGAGTACAAAGATTAATTGTGCCCAGAAACTGAACAGAATAAATATTACATAAGGAACAGAATATTACCACTCTATTGCCCAAGTGCAAATATTAATTCTGCATAGAAACTGAAAGTCCAGAAGAAGTAACAACACACACAAAGTATAGAAAATTATGGCTGAGAAGCACTGAAGTACATTAAGAAAAAAGAAATGTTTGGAGATAGTGGACCCTATGAAGACACAAACCTGACCAAAGTTAGGGAGAACGTACAAGCATTCGGCAGTCTCATTTGTCACTTGAGGAGCTAACAGCAGTAAGGAACAAACACTTTGGCATACAGATTGCAATGTATGCCTTGATGGTAGTTACCTTATTAGGACTAAAGTTTGCAGAGAGCAGAGCAGCTATGAGACAATTCTTCTACATTACATTAAATAGAATACAAGAATTGAATATATAATTAAGTAAATATTACAGGAATCCCTAAGTATAACATTAGCATAGGAACATAGAAGAAAACAATAACTCTACCCGGAGAATAAAGGTCCAGAAAGGGTAGAAACACACATGAAGCATACAAAATAACCTGCTGCTCAGAAAAGTGTCGGCAAGAAGAACTAAGGTACAGAAAACTATGTTTTCCTGAATTGGCAATGTGCAGATGCAAATCAGTCCGAAGTAAGGTGAGACGTAGGAACTGCTGCTACTCTCGTTTCTCTCGCTTGGCCTGCATTCGACTCTCTTGTGCAGTCAAAGAGGGCAACAGCTGATTACGTATGCCTGCTTGGTAGTTACCTGACTAGGATTAACGTTTTCATGACACAGAATAAGTGCAGATCGTAAGATGATCTCAACAGTTACGGGATTAAGACTAAACATTAGTATAATAGATCACGTAGGTAGATGCCATGAAATATTTCATACAGTAAAAGCCTTAAATTCATACCGAGAGGCCGGACAAGAAAAGTACATTTCAAGTGCTCAAATATGGTAGACTTATATATTAGATAATACAGTCTTACCCTGATACATAACTTAAAACTACAAGTGATCTGCATCTGAAGACCACGAAAGGGAACCCAGTTGATGTCTGCATAATGCAGCACTGCATACCAATGCCCAGAACACCTAGGGGATAATATTCCTAAATTACACAATATTAGTAAATAAAATTAAATAAACATTACATAAGGAACAGAGTATTACCACCCTCTTGCCCAAAACAGAAGACGTGAGGAATAGAAAACAGAAGAAGTGAGGTGCAGAAAATAAACTAAGTACTTGTTTTGCTACACTGAGCATGTGCAGGGTGACGCCAATCAAAAACAAAATCAATCACTCAAAGCAGCTATCAGTTGCATTATGCATTTGGGTGAATCTTCAGCAATCCACTCATTAATGCAGTGTGAAATCTAACCTGTACCTATCTAACCTCTTTCACATGCAGCCGTCTACATATGCAGAAACAGTGCATTATCTCAAAAAATACAATTTTCAAATTATTATTTTTCTAATTAGTTCTTCTTTTCTTTTGTAGGAAAACCTACCTAGAGAGGCTCTCGCTTCCAACTCAACAGCAGAGCCACCACTGCGCCGACAAGACTTAGTGAACATACACTCTGAGAGATGTCTGCATTACACTGAAAAAGAAAAGAAAAACTAATTAGAAAAAAAATCATTATTACATTTATTTATTTTATTTTACATTTGTTAACCGGGAAAGTCCGACTGGATACATATCCATTTTCAGCGGAGGCCCGGGGAGAAAAGCTCCACATTATGAAAAATTCAGTAACAATTCAAAATGTAGGTTACAAAGATATCTAAGATTTAACAATAAAATCTATTTACGAAAGTTTAGTAACAATTTAAAAAATGCAGGTTACAAAGATCTCTAGAAAGTTAACAATAGGTCAAAGACAAAAATCATATAAAGGATGCATATGTAGGAAATAAAAAAAGCATTGTTGCTGATGCAGTATATATACAGGGAAAACAATCTTTTAAAAGAGGTGTGTCTATAAGATAAGCATTTTCAGTTAGAAAGTAAGGAAGATGAATAAAAGAAGGTAGTTTAGGTTGGAAGGAATTTAATTAGTGTGGGCAGAATAGTAAGTTATAGTGGGAGAAGAGGGTAAACACATTTGTGAGCTAAGTTTGGTTTAATAGTTTCTTGGTGTGTTTTGGGTTAGTCGGGGTTTAGACATGGACATAGCCAGACTCTGTGCAAGTGTGTCTTTAGAGATATTTTGAATTGAGGCAAGGAGCTGTTAGTGGTTACTTCTGGAGGAAGGGAGTTCCATTTTTTTCCAGCAGAGTTGGAGAATAATGAATCTCCAGCTGAGTTGTTGGCTTTGGTCGTTTGTACTAGCATTCTGCTGGATGAGCGGAGGGATGTTAGGTTGTTATAGGGGGTAATAATTTTAGTTAGAAACGGGGTATTGGTAGGTTGGTAGAGGATTTTATGAATAACTATGAGTTCGTTATAGTATATTTGATTGGGTAGTTCTAGCCAACCTAACTTGTGAAGATTATGACAATGGTGGGTTCTGTATGTGGAGCCTGTGGCAAATCTTGCTATACTGTTATAGCAGCTGGTGATTTTGTTGAAGTTTGATTTAGATAGATTAGTGAGGATGGGTGAGGCATAGAGAAGGGAAGACAGAAGATGTGTGTGAGCTATGGCGGTTCTGGCAGTTGGGGTTAAAAATTTCTTTATCCTATACATGGAGCCTATTTAATTATTTACTGTTTTTATGGTTTTGTCTATATGGGCATTATAATTCAGATTATCAATGATTATACCTAGTAGTTTAGTGTTTGGTTCAGGAGAAATTATGGTGCCATTGTTAGAAAAGACTGCCATTATTGGTGGTGTTAGCTTACGTGTGGGGGAGAAAAGTAGTAGTTTGGTTTTATTTGGGCTCAATAGGAGAAGACGATTATTAAGCCAGTTCTCTACTTTGTTGAAGGTGGTCTGGGTTAGGGATTGTAATTCTGTGGGAGAAGAGGCAGTGCAGATTAGTGTAGAATCATCTGTGTACTGTATGGAAGTTGCCTGTGGTATAACTTTGGGCAGATCATTGATGAATATAGAGAAAAGAAGGGGACCCAGAATAGAGCCTTGGGGTACGCCAAGGGTGACAGGTAGAAGGGGGGATAGATTATCTTTCCACAAGACAGCTTGTTGTCGACCATTCAGGTATAAGTGGAACCAGTTACACACTGAGTTATCTATGGTCAGTGATTTGAGAGAGTTTAAGAGTAAGTTGTGATTTACCATGTCGAATGCTTTTGATAGATCGAGGAAGAGGGCAGAGGAGAGCAGGTTTTGATTACGGTTGTGATTTATTGTGTGAGAGAAGGAGAGAAGAGCAGTGGTTGTACTGTGGGCTGGTCTGAAACCATGCTGGGTTGAGGCTAGGAGAGAATTGTGAGTAAGGTGGGCTAATAATTGCTTCTGTATGCATTTCTCCATTATTTTGGCTAAGGGAGATAGTATGGCAATAGGTCTGTAATTAGAGAGTTCTGTGGAGTTACCTCCTTTATGAAGTGGAATAATGTGAGCGATTTTCCAACTGGAGGGGATGTAGGATTCTTGGATAGTACGATTGATTAAGATGGATATAGGGTAAGCTATTACATTAGCGGCCTTTTGTAGGAATTCAGCGGGAAGTAGGTCGGCTGCAAGGGTGGTAGGTTTTAATTTCTTAAGTAAAGATTTGATATAGTCTGTGGGGATAGGCTCAAATTTTAAGGGTGGGGGTTCATATGAGTAGGTGAGATTGTAGGAGAAGAGGAGGGAGATAGATTATTGGCTAGGGACTTGACGGTTTCAGTGAAAAAAAGTGTTAAAGGTATTTGTTACCAATTCAGGGGGTAGTTGTAAGGTAGATGAGGGGGTGGGGGCAGAACATTTACCTGGGTTGAGCAGCTTATTCAGACCTGACCAGAATCTTTGAGGCTGATTTTGGTGCTTTTGCTGTAAATTGAAATAGTAGTTTTGCTTGTCTAACACAATAGATCTTTTAGCTTCATTTCTTATCTGTTTGAATGTTATGTGGGCTTGTGGGGATTTGGTGGCTCTCCATGAGGTCCATGCTCTATTTCAAGTAGTAAGATTTTGTCTAGTAGTATTTGTTAGCCATGGTGCTATTTTGTTTTTGGTTCTGATTCTAGGTGTGGGAGCATACCTGTCTAAGATGGCTAGGAATGTGGTGTTGAATTCTGAAACTGCTTGGTCAAGGGGAAGTGTTTTAAGATTGGCCTATCTGCATAAGCTTAGATCAGCTTGGAAATTATTTAGGTTAAAGTTCTTTGTGTACTTGAGGGTTTTAAAGGTGGTTTGGTGGGGCATGTCATCTCTTTTCCTAATTATGTAGGTTAGGAGGTGGTCGCTCATGTCCTCAGGTAGGGTGCCTGCTTTGTAAAGCTGAGGTTTGTTATTTATTAAGATCCAGTCTATGATGCTTTCCTTTTTGTTAGGTTTGTTGATTCTGGTGGGGGTAGTAACAGTTTGGGAGAAACCATGTAAGTTAATATGGGTGGTACGGAAGTGTGCTGAACAAGTTGTCCAGTCGATGTTGAAGTCCCCAAGTATGATTGTTTCTTGGGGGTGGGTGGAGGATAACCATTGGAGGGTGCTTTCTAAGGTGTTTATGTTATTGCCTGGAGGAAAATAACTACATACTATGTTTATAGATTTAGTTTTGTTAAGTTGAATTCTTGAGATTATTGTTTCGGTGTTGGTAGTTATTAGGTCAAATGGGGTGCTAACTGTAGATAACTCTAGAGAGGATTCATATAGGATGGCTACTCCGCCTCCTTTTCTACCTTTATGGTCAAGTCTTATTATATTGTAGTCGGGGTAATATTTCATTGTCAGGGATAGTGGGTTTAGGCCAGGTTTCCGTAAGGCAGAATACATCATGTGAGTGCATATCTAGGAGTGCATGCAGGTAGTGGAGTTTATTATTTATACTTCTGATATTTAGGTGACAGACTAGAATGATTTAGGGGCATTATGTGAGCTTCTTATGTTGGTAGGAGTTCTATCTATGGGGTTAGTGGTAGTTGGTGAGCTTGAGCCAGGGTTAGGATGGATGTCACCATCGGCTATGAGGTTAGGTAAACTCTTTATGAGTTTGGTGAACTTTAGTAGGAGTTGTTAATAGTTCTTAGTTCTTGGGATTAAGTATGTAGGTAGTATAGGATGGAGAGGTTTTGGAGTAGTGCTGTAGGTGTGGAGGTGGGGTTGTATTGAGGGATGGGTGTGTGTTTGGATGTAGATGGTTGTACTTGATGTAGAGTGTTGTGAATTAGGCAGGTAGTAGAATGCATCAATTCCAAAATCTAATATTACTACAGTTTTGAACAAATGTAAAAATAAATGTGCCCAGAAACTGAAGGTCTTGAAAAGGTAATATACAAGGGGTATATAAAAAAATCTCTTGCTGCTCAATCTATCAGCAAAAATATCTGAAAGACAAAAAAGAGATTCCATTTTGTGTATTGCACATGAGCAGATACAAACCTGTGAATGCTGAGGCATCCAGTAGTCTCATTCCTCGCTTTGGAAGCATCCATTTCTCAGAGTCAAGCACAGTGGATATTAGTTTCTGATCTATACCTGGGTTTAAGTTACTTGATTAGGACTCACGTTTGCAGGCCCCAGAACACCTATGACATAATATTTCCAAAATTACACTATATGAGTAAATAAAACAGAATAAATATTACATAACAAAGAGAATATTACCATTCTTTTCCCCGAGTGCAAACATTAATTGTGCCCAGAAACTGAACAGAATAAATATTACATAAGGAACAGAATATTACCACTCTATTGCCCAAGTGCAAATATTAAATCTGCACAGAAACTGAACGTCCAGAAGAAGTAACGACACACACAAAGTATAGAAAATAATGGGTGAGAAGCACTGAAGTACATTGAGAAAAAGAAATGTTTGGAGATAGTGGACCCTGTGTAGACCCAAACCTGACCGAAGTAAGGGAGAACGTACAAGCATCCAGCAGTCTCATTCGTCACTTGAGGAGCCAACAGCAGTAAGGAGCAAACACTTTCGCATACAGATTGCAATGTATGCCTTGATGGTAGTTACCTTATTAGGACTAAAGTTTGCAGGGAGCACAGCAGCTATGAGACAATACTTCTACATTACATTAACGAGAGCACAAGAAATGAATACATAATTAAGTAAATATTACAGGAATTCTTAAGGATAACATTAGCATAGGAATATAGAAGAAAAAAATAACTCTACCCGGAGAATAAAGATCCAGAAAGGCTAGTAACACACAAGAGGCATACAAAATAACCTGTTGCTCAGCAAAGTCTCGGCAAGAAGAACTAAGGTACAGAAAACTGTGTTTTCCTGAATTGGGCAATGTGCAGATGCAAATCAGTCTGAAGTAAGGTGAGATGTAGGTGCAAATCAGTCTGAAGTAAGGTGAGATGTAGGAACTTCTGCTAGTCTTGTTTCTCGATTGGCCTGCATTAGACTCTCTTATGCAATCAGAGTGGGCAACAGCTGTTTATGTATGCCTGCTTGGTAGTTACCTGACTAGGATTAAAGTTCTCAGGGCACAGAATAAGTGTAGATAGTAAGATGATCTCCACAGTTACCGTATTAAGACTGAACATGAGTATAATAGCCCACGTACGTAGATGCCATGAAATATTTCACACAGCAAAAGCCTTAAATTCATACAGAGAGACGGGATGAGAAAAGTACATTTCAAATGCTCAAATATGGTATACGTATATATTAGATAATACAGTCTTACCCGATACATGATTTAAAACTACAAGTGATCTGCATGTGAAGACCACAAAAGGGAACCCAGTTGATGTCTGCATAATGCAGCACTGCATACCAATGCCCAGTACACATAGGAGATAATATTCCTAAATTATACGATATTAGTAAATGAAACGAAATAAATATTACATAAGGAACAGAGTATTACCACCCTCTTACCCAAAACAGAAGATGGGAGGTATAGAAAACAGAAGAAGTGGGGTGTAGAAAATAAACAAAGTACTTGTTTTGCTAAATTGAGCATATGCAGGGCGACGTCTAGCAAAACAAAATCAATCTCTCAAAGCAGCTATCAGTGACATTATGCATTTGGGTGAATCTTCGGCATTCCACTCATTAATACATTGAGAAATGTAACCTGTTCTGCTCTTTCACATGTAGCCATCTACATATGCAGAAACAGTGCATTATCTCAAAAAATACAAGTTTCACATTATTATTTTTCAAATTAGTTTTTTTTTTTCTTTTGTAGGAAAACCTACCTAGAGAGGCTGTCGCTTCCAACTCAACAGCAGAGCCACCACTGCACAGACTAGACTTGGTGTACATACGCTCTGAGAGATGTCTGCATTACAATGAAAAAGAAAAGAAAAACTAATTAGAAAAATAATCACTATTACATCAATTCCAAAATGTAATATTACCACAGTTTTGTACAAATGTAAATATAAATGTGCCCGGAAACTGAAGGTCTTGAAAAGGTAATACACAAGGGGTATACAAAATAATCTGTTGCTGCTCAATGTATCAGCGAAAATATCTGAAAGACAAAAAAGAGATTCCATTTTGTGTATTGCGCACGAGCAGATACAAACCTGTGAATGCTGAGGCATCCAGTAGTTTCATTCCTCGTTTGGGAAACATCCATTTCTCAGAGGCAAGCACAGTGGATATTAGTTTCTGATCTATGCCTGGGTTTAAGTTACTTGATTAGGACTCAAGTTTGCAGGCCTCAGAACGCCTCTGACATAATATTTCCAAAACTGCACTGCATGAGTAAATAAAACAGAATAAATATTACATAACAAAGAGAATATTACCATTCTGTTCCCCGAGTGAAAACATTAATTGTGCTCAGAAACTGAACAGAATAAATATTACATAAGGAACAGAATATTACCACTCTATTGCCCAAGTACAAATATTAATTCTGCACAGAAACTGAACATCCAGAAGTATCGACACACACAAAGTATAGAAAATAATGGGTGAGAAGCACTGAAGTACATTAAGAAAAAAGAAATGTTTGGAGATAGTGGACCCTGTGAAGACACAAACCTGACCGAAGTTAGGGAGAACGTACAAGCATTCGGCAGTCTCATTTGTCACTTGAGGAGCCAACAGCAGTAAGGAGCAAACACTTTGGCATACACATTGCAATGTATGCCTTGATGGTAATTACCTTATTATGATGAAAGTTTGAAGGGAGCACAGCAGCTATGAGGCAATACTTCTGCATTACATTAAAGAGAACACAAGAACTGAATATATAATTAAGTAAATATTACATGAATTCTTAAGTATAACATCAGCATAGAAACACAGAAGAAAATAATAATTCTACCTGCAGAATAAACGTCCAGAAAGGCTAGTAACACACAAGAGGCATACAAAATAACCTGTTGCTCAGCAAAGTCTTGGCAAGAAGAACTAAGGTACAGAAAACTATGTTTTCCTGAATTGTGCAATGTGCAGATGCAAATCAGTCCAAAGTAAGGTGAGACGTAGGAACTGCTGCTAGACTTGTTTCTCAATTGGCCTGCATTCGACTCTCTTCTGCAGTCAGAGTGGGCAACAGCTGATTATGTATGCCTGCTTGGTAGTTACCTGACTAGGATTAAAGTTTGGAGGGCACATAATAAGTGTAAATAGTAAGATGATCTCCACAGTTACCGGATTAAGACTGAACATGAGTATAATAGCTCACGTATATAGATGCCATGAAATATTTCACACAGTAAAAGCCTTAAATTCATACCGAGAGACCGGATAAGAAAAGTACATTTCAAATGCTCAAATATGATATAAGTATATATTAGATAATACAGTCTTACCCGATACATGATTTAAAACTACAAATGATCTGCATCTGAAGACCAGAAAAAGGAACCCAGTTCATGTCTGCAAAATGCAGCATTGCATACCAATGCCCAGATAACCTAGGAGATAATATTCCTAAATTATATGATATTAGTAAATGAAACGAAATAAATATTACATAAGGAACATAGTATTACCACCCTCTTGCCCAAAACAGAAGATGGGAGGTATAGAAAACAGAAGAAGTGAGGTGTAGAAAATAAACTAAGCACTTGTTTTGCTACAATGAGCATATGCAGGGCGACGCCTAGCAAAACAAGATCAATCTCTCAAAGTAGCTATCAGTGACATTACGCATTTGGGTGAATCTTCGGCAATCCACTCATTAATACATTGTGAAATGTAACCTGTTCAGCCCTTTCATGCAGCCGTCTACATATGCGGAAGCAGTGCATTATCTCAAAAAATACAAGTTTCAAGTTATTATTTTTCTAATTAGTTTTTCTTTTCTTTTGTAGGAAAGCCTACCTAGAGAGGCTGTCGCTTCCAACTCAACAGCAGAGCCACCACTGCGCAGACTAGACTTGGTGAAAATACACTCTGAGAGATGTCTGCATTACACTGAAAAAGAAAAGAAAAACTAATTAGAAAAATAATCACTATTACATCAGTTCCAAAATGTAATATTACCACAGTTTTGTACAAATGTAAAAATAAATGTGCCAGAAACTGAAGGTCTTGAAAAGGTAATACACAAGGGGTATACAAAATAATCTGTTGCTGCTCAATGTATTGGCGAAAATATCTGAAAGACAAAAAAAGAGATTCCATTTTGTGTATTGCGCACGAGCAGATACAAACCTCTGAATGCTGAGGCATCCAGTAGTCTCATTCCTCGCTTGGGAAACATCCATTTCTCACAGGCAAGCACAGTGGATATTAGTTTCTGATCTATGCCTGGGTTTAAGTTACTTGATTAGGACTCAAGTTTGAAGGCCTCAGAAAACCTATGACATAATATTTCCAAAATTACACTATATGAGTAAATAAAACAGAATAAATTTTACATAACAAAGAGAATATTACCATTCTGTTCTCCAAGAACAAACATTAATTGTGCACAGAAATTGAACAGAATAAATATTACATAAGGAACAGAATATTACCACTCTATTGCCCAAGTGCAAATATTAATTCTGCACAGAAACTGAACGTCCAGAAGAAGTAACAACACACACAAAGTATAGAAAATAATGGGTGAGAAGCACTGAAGTACATTGAGAAAAAGAAATGTTTGGAGAGAGTGGACCCTGTGCAGACAGAAACCTGACTGAAGTAAGGGAGAACGTACAAGCAACCAGCAGTCTCATTCGTCACTTGAGGAGCCAACAGCAGTAAGGAGCAAACACTTTGGCATACAGATTGCAATGTATGCCTTGATGGTAGTTACCTTATTAGGACTAATGTTTGCAGGGAGCAGAGCAGCTATGAGACAATACTTCTGCATTACATTAAAGAGAACACAAAAACTGAATATATAATTAAGTAAATATTACAGGAATTCTTAAGGATAACATTAGCATAGGAACATAGAAGAAAAAAATAACTCTACCCGGAGAATAAACGTCCAGAAAGGCTAGTAACACACAAGAGGCATACAAAATAACCTGTTGCTCAGCAAAGTCTCGGGAAGAAGAACTAAAGTACAAAAAACTATGTTTTTCTGAATTGGGCAATGTGCAGATGCAAATCAATCTGAAGTAAGGCGAGACATAGCAACTTCTGCTAGCCTCGTTTTTCACTTGGCCTGCATTTGACTCTCTTGTGCAGTCAGAGAGGGCAACAGCTGATTATGTATGCCTGCTTGGTAGTTACCTGACTAGGATTAAAGTTTTCAGGGCACAGAATAAGTTTAGATAGTAAGATGAGCTCCACAGTTACCGGATTAAGACTGAACATGAGTATAATAACTCACGTACGTAGATGCCATGAAATATTTCACACATTAAAAGCCTTAAATTCATACCGAGAGACCAGATAAGAAAAGTACATTTCAAATGCTCAAATATGGTATACGTATATATTAGATACTACAGTCTTACCCGATACATGGTTTAAAACTACAAGTGATCTGCATCTGAAGACCATAAAAGGGAACCCAGTTGATGTCTGCATAATGCAGCACTGCATACCAATGCCCAGAATACCTAGGAGATGTTGTTGTTGTGTCTTTCGGCTTTTATCGGTTAGGGGTCGCCACAGTGGAACTCTGGTCCGCTAATGATTGGCAGTGGATTTTTACGTGCCGAGTTGCCAGCCCTGATGCACAACCTTCAAAGAAGGTACGCCCATTCACGCATGTCTCACACAGAAGACGCTCTAGCTGAGATTCGAACAGGACAACGTCTTACTGTGAGGCGACAACTCAACCGCAGCACCACCACCGCAGTAATATTTCTAAATTATACGATATTTGTAAATGAAACGAAATAAATATTACATAAGGAACAGAGTTTTACCACCCTCTTGCCCAAAACAGAAGATGGAAGGTATAGAAAAAAGAAGAAGTGAGGTGTAGAAAATAAACTAAGCACTTGTTTTGCTACAATGAGCATATGCAGGGCGACGCCTAGCAAAACAAGATCAAACTCTCAAAGCAGCTATCAGTGACATTACGCATTTTGGTGAATCTTCGGCAATCCACTCAATACATTTTGAAATGTAACTTGTTCTGCTCTTTCACATGCAGCCGTCTACATATGCGGAAACAGTACATTATCTCAAAAAATACAAGTTTCAAGTTATTATTTTTCTAATTAGTTTTTCTTTTTCTTTTGTAGGAAAACCTACCTAGAGAGGCTGTCACTTTCAACTCAACAGCAGAGCCACCACTGCGCAGACTAGACTTGGTGTACATACGCTCTGAGAGATGTCTGCATTACACTGAAAAAGAAAACAAAAACTAATTGGAAAAATAATCACTATTACATCAATTCCAAAATGTAATATTACCACAGTTTTGTACAAATGCAAAAATAAATGTGCCAGAAACAGAAGGTCTTGAAAAGGTAATACACAAGGGGCATACAAAATAATCTGTTGCTGCTCAATGCATCGGCGAATATATCTGAAAGACAAAAAAGAGATTCCATTTTGTGTATTGCGCACGAGCAGATACAAACCTGTGAATGCTGAGGCATCCAGTAGTCTCATTCAAAGCTTTGGAAGCATCCATTTCTCAGAGGCAAGCACAGTGGATATTAGTTTCTGATCTATGCCTCGGTTTAAGTTACTTGATTAGGACTCACGTTTGCAGGCCCCAGAACACCTATAACAAAATATTTCCAAAATTATACTATATGAGTAAGTAAAACAGAATAAATATAACATAACAAAGAGAATATTACCATTCTGTTCCCCGAGTGCAAACATTAATTGTGCCCAGAAACTGAACAGAATAAATATTACATAAGGAACAGAATATTACCATTCTATTACCCAAGTGCAAATATTAATTCTGCACAGAAACTGAACTTCCAGAAGAAGTAACAACACACACAAAGTATAGTAAATTATGGGTGAGACGCACTGAAGTACATTAAGAAAAAAGAAATGTTTGGAGATAGTGGACCCTGTACAGACACAAACCTGACCAAAGTAAGGGAGAACGTACAAGCATCTGGCCGTCTCATTCGTCACTTGAGGAGCCAACAGCAGTAAGGAGCAAACACTTTGGCATACAGATTGCAATGTATGCCTTGATGATAGTTACCTTATTAGGACTAAAGTTTGCAGGGAGCAGAGCAGCTATGAGACAATACTTCTGCATTACATTAAAGAGAACACAAAAACTGAATATATAATTAAGTAAATATTACAGGAATTCTTGAGGATAACATTAGCATAGGAACATAGAAGAAAAAAATAACTCTACCCGGAGAATAAAGGTCCAGAAAGGCTAGTAACACACAAGAGGCATAAAAAGTAACCTGTTGCTCAGTAAAGTCTCGGCAAGAAGAACTAAGGTACAGAAAACTATGTTTTTCTGACTTGTGCAATGTGCAGATGGAAATCAGTCCGAAGTAAGGTGAGACGTAGCAACTTCTGCTAGTCTTGTTTCTCGATTGGCCTGCATTCGACTCTCTTGTGCAGCCAGAGTGGGCAACAGCTGATTATGTATGTCTGCTTGGTAGTTACTTGACTAGGATTAAAGTTTTGAGGGCACAGAATAAGTGTAGATAGTAAGATGATCTCCACAGTTACCGGATTAAGACTGAACATGAGTACAATAGCTCACGTACGTAAATGCCATGAAATATTTCACACAGTAAAAGCCTTAAATTCATACCAAGAGACCGGATAAGAAAAGTACATTTCAAATGCTTAAATATGATAGACGTATATATTAGATAATACAGTCTTACCGGATACATGGTTTAAAACTACATGTGATCTGCATCTGAAGACTGCAAAAGAGAGCCTAGTTGATGTCTGCAAAATGCAGCACTGCATACCAATGCCCAGAATACCTAGGAGATAATATTCCTAAATTATATAATATTAGTAAATGAAACAAAATAAATATTACATATGGAACAGAGTATTACCACCCTCTTGCCCAAAACAGAAGAAGGGAGGTATAGAAAACAGAAGACGTGAGGTGCAGAAAATAAACTAAGTACTTGTTTTCCTATAATGAGCATGTGCAGGGCGACGACTAGCAAAACAAAATCAATCTCTCAAAGCAGCCATCAATGACATTAGGCATTTGGGTGAATCTTCGGCAATCCACTCATTAATACATTGTGAAATGTAACCTGTTCTGCTCTTTCACCTGCAGCCGTCTACATATGTGGAAACAGTGCATTATCTCAAAAAATACAAGTTTCAAGTTATTATTTTTCTAATTAGTTTTTCTTTCCTTTTGTAGGAAAACTTACCTAGAGAGGCTGTCACTTCCAACTCAACAGCAGAGCCACCACTGCGCAGACTAGACTTGGTGTACATACACTCTGAGAGATGTCTGCATTACACTGAAAAAGAAAAGAAAAACTAATTAGAAAAATAATCACTCTTACATCAATTCCAAAATGTAATATTACCACAGTTTTGTACAAATGTAAAAATAAATGTGCCCAGAAACTGAAGGTGTTGAAAAGGTAATACACAAGGGGTATACAAAATAATCTGTTGCTGCTCAATGTATCGGCGAAAATATCTGAAAGACAAAAAAGAGATTCCATTTTGTGTATTGCGCACGAGCAGATACAAACCTGTGAATGCTGAGGCATCCAGCAGTCTCATTCCTTGCTTGGGAAACATCCATTTCTCACAGGCAAGCACAGTGGATATTAGTTTCTGATCTATGCCTGGGGTTAAGTTACTTGATTAGTACTCAAGTTTGAAGGCCTCAGAAAACCTATGACATAATATTTCCAAAATTACACTATATGAGTAAATAAAACAGAATATATTTTACATAACAAAGAGAATATTACCATTCTGTTCTCCGAGTGCAAACATTAATTGTGCACAGAAACTGAACAGAATAAATATTACATAAGGAACAGAATATTACCACTCTATTGCCCAAGAGCAAATATTAATTTTGCACAGAAACTGAACGCCCAGAAGAAGTAACAACACACACAAAGTATAGAAAATAATGGGTGAGAAGCACTGAAGTACATTAAGAAAAAAGAAATGTTTGGAGATAGTGGACCCTGTGTAGACCCAAACCTAACCGAAGTAAGGGAGAACGTACAAGCATCCAGCAGTCTCATTCGTCACTTGAGGAGCCAACAGCAGTAAGGAGCAAACACTTTGGCATACAGATTGCAATGTATGCCTTGATGGTAGTTACCTTATTAGGACAAAAGTTTGCAAGGAGCAGAGCAGCTATGAGACAATACTTCTGCATTACATTAAAGAGAACACAAGAACTGAATATATAATTAAGTAAATATTACAGGAATTCTTAAGGATAACATTAGCATAGGAATATAGAAGAAAAAAATAACTCTACCCGGAGAATAAAGGTCCAGAAAGGCTAGTAACACACAAGAGGCATAAAAAATAACCTGTTGCTCAGCAAAGTCTCAGCAAGAAGAGCTAAGGTACAGAAAACTATGTTTTCCTGACTTGTGCAATGTGCAGATGGAAATCAGTCCGAAGTAAGGTGAGACGTAGCAACTTCTGCTAGTCTTGTTTCTCGATTGGCCTGCATTCGACTCTTTTGTGCAGCCAGAGCGGGCAACAGCTGATTATGTATGTCTGCTTGGTAGCTACCTGAGTAGGATTAAAGTTTTGAGGGCACAGAATAAGTGTAGATAGTAAGATGATCTCCACAGTTACCGGATTAAGACTGAACATGAGTATAATAGCTCATGTACGTAAATGCCATTAAATATTTCACACAGTAAAAGCCTTAAATTCATACCGAGAGACCGGATAAAAAAAGTACATTTCAAATGCTCAAATATGGTATACTTATATATTAGATAATAAAGTCTTACCCGATACATGGTTTAAAACTACAAGTGATCTGCATCTGAAGACCACAAAAAGGAACCCAGTTGATGTCTGCATAATGCAGCACTGCATATCAATGCCCAGAACACCTAGGAGATAATATTCCTAAATTATACGATATTTGTAAATGAAACAAAATAAATATTACATAAGGAACAGAGTATTACCACCCTCTTGCCCAAAACAGATGATATGAGGTATAGAAAACAGAAGAAGTGAGGTGTAGAAAATAAACTAAGTGCTTGTTTTGCTACACTGAGCATGTGCAGGGTGACACCTAGATAAAACAAAATCAATATCTCAAAGCAGCTATAAGTGACATTATGCATTTGGGTGAATTTTCGGCAATCCACTCATTAATACAGTGTGAAATGTACCTGCAGCCGTCTACATATGTGGAAACAGTGCATTATCTCAAAAAATACAAGTTTCAAGTTATTTTTTCTAATTAGTTTTTCTTTGCTTTTGTAGGAAAACCTACCTAGAGATGCTGTCGCTTCCAACTCAACATCAGAGCCACCACTGCGTAGGCTAGACTTGGTGTACATACACTCTGAGAGATGTCTACGTTACACTGAAAAAGAAAAGAAAAACTAATTAGAAAAATTATCACTATTACTTCAATTCCAAAATGTAATATAACCACACTTTTGTACAAATGTAAAAATAAATATGCCCAGAAACTGAACGTCTTCAAAAGGTAATACACAAGGGGTATACAAAATAATCTGTTGCTGCTCAATGCATCGGCGAATATATCTGAAAGACAAAAAAGAGATTACATTTTGTGTATTGCGCACGAGCAGATACAAACCTGTGAATGCTGAGGCATCCAGTAGTCTCATTCAAAACTTTGGAAGCATCCATTTCTCAGAGGCAAGCACAGTGGATATTAGTTTCTGATCTATGCCCGCGTTTATGTTACTTGATTAGGACTCAAGTTTGCAGCCGTCAGAACACCTATGACATAATATTTCCAAAATTGCACTATATGAGTAAATAAAACAAAATAAATATTACATAATGAAGAGAATATTACCACTCTGTTCCCCGAGTGCAAACATTAATTGTGCCCAGAAACTGAACAGAATAAATATTACATAAGGAACAGAATATTACCACTCTATTGCCCAAGTGCAAATATTAATTCTGCACAGAAACTGAACGTCCAGAAGAAGTAACGACACACACAAAGTATAGAAAGTAATGGGTGACAAGCACTGAAGTACATTAAGAAATAAGAAAAGCTTGGAGATAGTGGACACTGTTCTGACAGAAACCTGACTGAAGTAAGGGAGAACGTACAGGCATCCAGCAGTTTCATTTGTCACTTGAGGAGCCAACAGCAGTAAGGAGCAAACACTTTGGCATACAGATTGCAATGTATGCCTTGATGGTAGTTACCTTATTAGGACTAAAGTTTGCAGGGAGCACAGCAGCTATGAGACAATACTTCTACATTACATTAAAGAGAACAGAAGAACTGAATACATAATTAAGTAAATATTACAGGAATTCTTAAGGATAACATTAGCATAGGAACATAGAAAAAAAAATAACTCTACCCGGCGAATAAAGGTCCAGAAAAGCTAGTAACACACAAGAGGCATACAAAATAACCTGTTGCTCAGCAAAGTCTCGGCAAGAAGAACTAAGGTACAGAAAACTGTGTTTTCCTGAATTGGGCCATGTGCAGATGCAAATCAGTCCGAAGTAAGGCGAGACGTAGGAACTTCTGCTAGTCTTGTTTCTCGATTGGCCTGCATTCGACTCTCTTGTGCAGCCAGAGTGGGCAATAGCTGATTATATATGCCTGCTTGGTAGTTATCTGACTATGATTAAAGTTTTGAGGGCACAGAATAAGTGTAGATAGTAAGATGATCTCCACAGTTACCAGATAAAGACTGAACTTGAGTATAATAGCTCACATATGTAGATGAAATGAAATATTTCACACAGTAAAAGCCTTAAATTCATACCGAGAGACCAGATAAGAAAAGTACATTTCAAATGCTCAAATATGGTATACGTATATATTAGATACTACAGTCTTACCCGATACATGGTTTAAAACTACAAGTGATCTGCATCTGAAGCCACAAAAGGGAACCCAGTTGATGTCTGCATAATGCAGCACTGCATACCAATGCCCAGAATACCTAGGAGATAATATTTCTAAATTACACTATATTAGTAAATGAAACAAAATAAATCTTACATAAGGAAAGAGTATTACCACCCTCTTGCCAAAAACAGAAGATGTGAAGTATAGAAAACAGAAGAAGTGAGGTGTAGAAAATAAACTACTTGTTTTGCTACACTGAGCATGTGCAGGGCGACGCCTGGATAAAACAAAATCAATCTCTCAAAGCAGCTATCAGTGACATTATCCATTTGGGTGAATCTTCGGCAATCCACTCATTAATAAAGTGTGAAATGTAACCTGTTCTGCTCTTTCACATGCAGCCATCTACATATGTGGAAACAGTGCATTATCTCAAAAAATACAAGTTTCAAGTTATTATTTTTCTAATTCGTTTTTTTTTTCTTTTGTAGGAAAACCTACCTAGAGAGGCTGTCGCTTCCAACTCAACAGCAGAGCCACCACTGCGCAGACTAGACTTGGTGTACATACACTCTGAGAGATGCCTGTGTTACACTGAAAAAGAAAAGAAAAACTAATTAGAAAAATAATCACTATTACATCAATTCCAAAATGTAATATTACCACAGTTTTGTACAAGTGTAAAAATAAATGTGCCCAGAAACTGAAGGTCTTGAAAAGGTAATACACAGGGGGTATACAAAATAATCTGTTGCTGCTCAATGTATCGGCCAAAATATCTAAAAGACAAAAAAGAGATTCCATTTTGTGTATTGCACACGAGCAGATACAAACCTGTGAACGCTGAGGCATCCAGTAGTCTCATGCCTCGCTTGGGAAACATCCATTTCTCAGAGGCAAGCACAGTGGATATTAGTTTCTAATCTATGCCTGGGTTTAAGTTACTTGATTAGGACTCACATTTGCAGGCGTCAGAACACCTATGACATAATATTTCCAAAATTGCACTATATGAGTAAATAAAACAGAATAAATATTACATATTGAAGAGAATATTACCACTCTGTTCCCTCAGTGCAAACATTAATTGTGCCCAGACACTGAACAGAATAAATATTACATAAGGAACAGAATATTACCACTCTGTTGCCCAAGTGCTAATATTAATTCTGCACAGAAACTGAACGTCCAGAAGAAGTAATGACACACACAAAGTATAGAAAGTAATGGGTGAGAAGCACTGAAGTATATTAAGATAAAAGAAAAGCTTGGAAATAGTGGACCCTGTGCAGACAGAAACCTGACCGAAGTAAGGGAGAACGTACAGGCATCCAGCAGTCTCATTCGTCACTTGAGGAGCCAACAGCAGTAAGGAGCAAACACTTTGGCATACAGATTGCAATGTATGCCTTGATGGTAGTTACCTTATTAGGACTAATGTTTGCAGGGAGCAGAGCAGCTATGAGACAATACTTCTACATTACATTAAAGAGAACAAAATAACTGAATATATAATTAAGTAAATATTACAGGAATTCTTAAGGATAACATTAGCATAGTAAGAAAAAAATAACACTACCAGTAGAATAAAGGTCCAGAAAGGCTAGTAACCCACAAGAGGCATACAGAATAACCTGTTGCTCAGCAAAGTCTCGGCAAGAAGAACTAAGGTACAGAAAACTATGTTTTCCTGAATTGGGCAATGTGCAGATGCAAATCAGTCCAAAGTAAGGCGAGACGTAGGAACTTCTGCTAGTCATGTTTCTCGATTGGCCTGCATTCGAGTCTCTTGTGCAGTCAGAGTGGGCAACAGCTGATTATGTATGCCTGCTTGGTAGTTATCTGACTAGGATTAACGTTTTCAAGGCACAGAATAAGTGTAAATAGTAAGATGATCTCCACAGTTACTGGATTAAGACTGAACATGAGTTTATTAGCTCAACTACGTAGATGCCATGAAATATTTCACACAGTAAAAGCCTAAAATTCATACCGAGAGACCGGATAAGAAAAGTCCATTTCAAATGCTTTAATATGGTATACGTATATATTAGATAATACAGTCTTTAAAACTACAAGTAATCTGCATCTGAAGACCACAAAAGGGAACCTAGTTGATGTCTGCATAATGCAGCACTGCATACCAATGCCCAGAACACCTAGGAGATTATATTCCTAAATTACATGATATTAGTAAATAAAACAAAATAAATATTACATAAGGAACAGAGTATTACCACCCTCTTGCCCAAAACAGAAGAAGTGAGGTATGAAAACAGAAGAAGTGAGATGTAGAAAATAAACTACTTGTTTTACTACACTGAGCATGTGCAGGGCGACGCCTAGCAAAACAAACTCAATCTCTCAAAGCAGCTATCAGTGACATTATGCATTTGGGTGAATCTTCGGCAATCCACTCATTAATACATTGTGAAATGCAACCTGTTCTGCTCTTTCACATCCAGCAGTCTACATATGCGGAAACAGTGCATTATCTCAAAAAATACAAGTGTAAAGTTATTATTTTTCTAATTAGTTTTTCTTTTCTTTTGTAGGAAAACCTACCTAGAGAGGCTCTCGCTTCCAACTCAACAGCAGAGCCACCACTGTGCAGACTAGACTTAGTGAACATACACTCTAAGAGATGTCTGCATTACACTGAAAAAGAAAAGAAAAACTAATTAGAAAAATAATCACTACTACATCAATTCCAAAATGTAATATTACCACAGTTTTATACAAATGTAAAAATAAATGTGCCCAGAACTGAAGGTCTTAAAAAGGTAATACAAAAGGGGTGCACAAAATAATCTGTTGCTGCTCATTGTAGCGGCAAAATTGTCTGAAAGACAAAAAAAGAGATTCCATTTTATGTATTGCACACAAGCAGATACAAACCTGAGAATGCAGAGGCATCCAGTAGTCTCATTCCTGACTTTGGAAGCATCCATTTCTCAGAGACAAGCACAGTGGATATTAGTTTCTGATCTATGCCTGGGTTTTAGTTACTTGATTAGGACTCATGTTTGCAGGCCCCAGAACACCTATGACATAATATTTCTAAATTACACTATATGAGTAAATAAAACAGAATAATAATTATTATTATTATTGACATTTTTTGACCGGGAAAGCCCCTTGGCCTCGGACCCATTTTTCAGTGGAGGCCTGGGAAAAAAAGCTCCAAGTTACATGAAAATCATTACATGAATTTGTAAGGAAACAATTACTTATAAAGTAAATGAAATAATATGGAAAACTATCTAAACAGTACATATGTTGGCACAATACAGTAACAATTGAAGATTCGTATGTAGGAATATTAAACTCTTAGAAATATTTAACAATACAGTTCAAATTAAACAGAAATATTTAACAATACAACTCAATTTTTTGGGGGGGGAGTAGGAAAAAGGAAAAGTAAGTGTAGTGGGAAGCTAGAATTAGAGAGTTAAACTTAAAGGTAGGATAGATATAGTTAGAATCTTATAGCTAGGTGGTGGGAATACGTAGATTATAGGTGGTATGTATTTAATGGTAGTATTAAAAGTAGAAAGCGACAGAAGAGAAAATGTGTTAAGATAGCTGTATAGATGTGTGGCGTAGGATAATAAAGATTAGGGATAACTCATATGGTATAAAAGTATGAGAGATACACGAGTATATTTGCTATATGAAACAGTTATGCTAGATTAAGGAGGCTATGGATATGTGTTGCATGTGCAGCTGGGGTTATCAGTGAGATGTTGTTTTAATTTTCTTTTAAAGGAGATTATGTTGTCTAATTCTGTAACTGATGATGGGAAGGTGTTCCATAACTTAGTTATGGAATGGGAATAGAGACAGCTACCTGCTCTTTTACTAGGTTTTGATACTTTAAGTAGGTGTTTGTTGTTAGAGCGTAAATTTTTGGATGGGCCATAAGGTTCAATGATATTTTTCAGTGAAGGGCAAAACTCGGGTTTATAAATGCCTTTGTGGGCAAAGGTAAGTTGTGTGTAATGTATGTAATGTGCAAATTCGAACCAGTTTAGTTCTCTAGTGGCCTGGCAATGGTGGGTGCGATTTTATTGGTCTGAGGTGAATTTTGCAATCTTATAATAACAGGACTGCAGTTTGTGTTGCAAAGAGTTGTGGAGATGGTGAAGATAGGAGACCCATAGAGTAAGGTTGGAAGGAGAAGACTTTTTGAAAGTTTTATTCGGATGGAGTTGTCTAAGTATTGTCTGTTTCTGTAAAGTTTGCCTAATTTGAAGTGAGTCTTTTTTATTGCGTTATTAATATGCAAGTCAAAGCTAAGTTTGCTGTCAATAGTAATTCCAAGCAGTTTGGCCTGATTTACTAACTTTATTTGGGTTTTTTATGGAGAATATAGTAAAGTCTGTGGGAACAGGTTTAGATGCAAAGATAAGTAGTTTAAATTTATTACGGTTAAGTAATAGCTGTGATTAGTTTAGCCAGAGTTCTATTGATGTAAAGGCTTTTTGTGTTAACTTTTGGAGGTCAGAGAAGTTATTGGAGGTACAGATTATGGTTGAATTGTCTGCATATTGTATGGTAGTACAGTCAGAGGGAACTTTATGCAGGTCATTTATAAAAATTTTGAATAGTAGGGGTCCTAAGATTGACCCCTGGGGCACTCCTATGTTATCTGGAAGAAAGCTAGAGAGGTTATTCTGCCATTTTATGGATTGTGGTCTGTTTTTCAAGTAACTAGTGAACCAGGTTAGGGTGGCATCAGAGCAACCTAGTGATTGCAGTCGCTGGATAATTTTAATATGGGAGACTGTGCTGAATGCTTTTGACAGATCCAGTAACAGGACTGATGTAAGTAGGTTACTATCTAGGGTGTTACAAATTAAATATGTGAAGGAGACTAAGGCAGTAATGGTACTGTGGGATGTTTGAAAATTATGCTATGAAGGGGATAGTAGGTTGTTGCTGGTTAGATATTCAACCAGTTGTTTATGGATGCATTTTTCCATTATTTTAGATAAAGGGGACAGTATGGAAATGGGTCTAAAATTAGATAGTTCATGAGGGTTTCCACCTTTATGAAGTGGAGTGATTACTGATTTTTTCCAGAGCTGGGAGACTGCATGTTCTACAAGTGATCGGATTTCAAGGATACTTACTGGGAAACCTATTGCCTTAGCACTGATTTTGAGGTATTCTGGCATATTACATTACATAAAGAACAGGGTATTACATTATATAAGAACACAATATTATCACTCTGTTGCCCAAGTGCAAATATTAATTGTACCCAGAAACTAAACATCCAGAAGAAATAATGACATAAACGAGGTATACAAAATAATGAATGAGAAGCCTTTAAGTATATAATCAAAAAGAAACATTTGGAGATACTGGCCCTTGTGCAGATACAAACCTGTCCGAAGTAAGGGAGAACATACAACCATCTGTCAGTCTCATGCCTCACTTGAGGAGAAAACAGCTGTGAGGGCCAAGCACTTTGGGTTATACATTGGAATGTATGCTTTGTGGTAGTTACCTTACTAGGACTAAAGTTTGCAGTGGGCAGAACAGCTATCAGATAAAACTTCTACATTATATTAAAGAGAAAACAAGAACTGAATAGACATAATTAAGTAAATATTACAGGAATTCCTAAGGAAAACATTAGCATAGTAATACACAAGAAGAAAAACAACACTACCCAGAAAATAAAGTTTCAGTAAGGGCAGTAACACACAAGAGACATACAAAATAACCTGTTGCTCAGCAATTTGTCAGTGAGAAGAATTGGTGTATGGAAAACTGTGTTTTACTGTACTGGGCATTGTGCAGATACAAACCTGTCAGAAGTAAGGCAAAATGTAGAAACTTCTGCTAGTCTCATTTCTTGCTTGGTCTGCATTCAACTGTCTTGTGCAGTCAGAGTGAGCAACAGCTGATTTTGTATGCCTGGTTGGTAGTTACCTGACTAGGACTAATGTTTGCAGGGCACAGATGTTAATAGTAAGATGATCTCCAGAGACCGAACATGAATATAAAAGCTCAGGCACCTAGATACTAATGAAATATTTCATGCAGTAAAAGCCTTAAATTAATACTGAGAGACCTAATAAGAAAAGTACATTTCAAATGCTCAAAATTCCATATGTATATATTCGATAATACAGTCTTACCAGAGTCACTCTTTAAAACAAGTGATTTGCATCTGAAGACCTGAACAGGGAACCCGCATGATGTATGCATAATGAAGCACTGCATATCAATGCCAGAACACCTATCAGGTGATATTTCTAAATTACACTATATGAGTAAATAAAACCACTCTGTTGCCCAACACCAAAGAAGTGAGGTGTAGAAAATAAACCAAGTACTTGTTTTGCTACACTGAGCATGTGCAGGGCAATGTCTAGCAAAAACAAGATCGAGCTGAAAAAAGCATCTATCAGTGGCATTATGCATTTGGGTGAATCTTCAGCAATTCACTCATTAATATGTTGTGAAATGTAACTTATTCTGGTCTTTCACATGCAGCAGTCTACATATGCGGAAAAAAGAAAGTTATGTACTTACCATAACGTTCCGTCTGCGTAGTTAGACTTCATTTGTCATCAGCCTGTGGGTTTCGGATCTGGAACGGATTTGAGGTGGCAGTTTCACCAGCATCAGATCCGAGCTCCAAGCTCCTCCCCATAATACCACTGCACCTCCTTCCTTCCCTCAGATAAGCTTTGCCACCCAACAAATGAGCCTGATTAGCAAAAAAAAACCTGACCCACAAGAAAAAAACAAAGGGCCACAAAGGTACTATCTCTTAATCACTTCAGATGAATGAACCCAATAACAAGGTCAGGGGGAAGGAGGGAGGGACGGCTGATGACAAATGAAGTCTAACTACTCAGATGGAACATTATGGTAAGTACATAACTTCTTTATCTGAAGTAGTTAACTTCATCTGGTCATCAACCTGTGGGACAGAGTCCTCAGCTACCACAACCTTGGGAGGCCCTCATTGAAGGATATTCCAGAGCACCGCGGAGCCAAAGGATGCTCTCCCTCTGGAAACCATGTCCAATTTATAATGAGAAATGAAAGTATGATATGTGGACCAAGTAGCCTCTGAACAAAATATTGTCCAAGGATACTCCAGATCAAAAAGCAGCTGACGTAGCCATGGACCTAGTAGAATGAGCATGAACCCTCCCTGGAACAGGCCTACCTTTATCTTTGTAAACCTGCAGAATGCAAAGGGAAATCCATTTGGCAATTGTCACCTTGGAAACTGGTTTGTCTAGAAAAGGACTAGCGAAGAACACAAACAATTGGTCAGACTTGCAAAAGGGCCTAGTCCTGTGTAAGTAGAAATGCAGCTGCCTATGTACATCTAACAAATGTAGTTTATATTCCCTCTTCTTCTGAAAATTTGGAAAAAAAACAGGCAGATTGACTGATTGATTGATATTTGATTCTGAAGCCACTTTAGGCAAAAAGGAAGGATTAGTCCGAAGTGAGACCCTGTCTTTATGAAACACCATATAAGGGGGTTTAACAGATAATGCTTGAAGTTCTGACCCTCTCCTGGCCGAGGGGATAGCCACTAGGAAAGCTGTTTTCCAAGACAAAAATTTCAAGTCCACAGAGGCAGCCACCTCAAAGGGTGGAGCAACTAACGCTTGTAAAACTAAGGTAAGATCCTAAGAAGGACCAGGTTCCTTAACTGGAGGCCTTTAAAGAAAGGTCCCTTTAATTAAGGTTTTGCAAAGTCTGGAAGAAGCTAAGGACCCCATATTTCCACCTACATGGAAATTAGAAATGGCTGCCAGTTGAACTTTCACTGTAGAAGAGCTGGCACCCTGCTGGAAAAGGTGTGCTAAAAATTCAAGAACCGCTTGCACTGGAGCTGTAAAAGGGTCTAAATCCCTCTGAGACGCCCAGATCGAAAAACGCTTCCACTTACTACGGTAAATTTTCCTGGTAGCTGACTTATGGGCTACCACCAGAACAGATCTAAGAGGATAAGAAAGTCCTGGCAATCAATAGAACTGGAGCAGCCAAGCCATGAGCTTCAGACTGTCCAGGTCTGGAAGGGGGATCCCCGACGAGTGCGAAATAAGATCCAGAATTGGATCCAAGATCCAAGGAGGAGCTTCCAGATGAGACCATAGTCAGGAAAACCAGATCTGATGAGGCCAGAATGTGGCAATGAGGATGACTCTGCTCCCCAACTGACAAGCCTTCTGTAAAAACTTTGTCATGAGGGGTAACGGAAGATATGCATAAAGAAGACCAGAAGGGCCAAGCATGGACCACAGCATCTCTCTTCGCATTGGAGGGAGATGCGAAGAGATCGCAGCAAGGTCGACCCAACTCAAGGAAGATCTGCTCCACTACACAAGGATTCAGAGACCACTCATAAGGCATCAGGATAGTTCTGCTCAATTTGTTCACTAGTATGTTGGATCGACCCAGAATGTGCGCTGCTATCAGAAAATGGTTGGTGGAGATCGCCCACTCTCACACTCTCATGGTCTCTCGACAAAGGGGGTAGGATCTGGTTCCTCCCTGTTTGTTGATATACCATTCCACTGACATGTAGTCTGTCTGAATCGCAATAGTTCCCAGAGGAAGAAAGGAATGAAAGGCCTGCAATGCTAATAAGACCACCCTCATCTCCAGAACACTGATATGCAGAATGGTCTCATTCAGGGACCATGTGCCTTGGACTGTCCTGCCTGAGCAATGCCCCCCTTCCTAGTCGGGAGGGGTTCGTGGTCACTGTGGCTTGGGGAGGGGCTATGACAAAGGACCATCCCTTTATTATCTCAGGAGAGTGAAGCCACCAGAGGAGGGACTTCCTGCATGCCTCACTTATGTGAATCGGATGTGTCAATGGCCAATCCCATAAAGACCACTGGACTGCCAATGTCTACTGCAGAACCTGCATGTGAAGACAAGCACAAGGAAGAAGAGTGATAGTGGCTGCCATGGATCCTAGAGCTCTTAACACCACTTTGGCTGGGGGAAATGGACACTAAAAGATCACGAGAACATGAAGGTTTAAGCTCCGAACCCTCTCTGGAGTCAAAAAGACTTTGGATTGCAATGTGTCTATTCTCACCCCTATGTAGTCCAGGACCTGAACCAGTTCTAGAGAAGACTTGGCTAAGTTTAAAGTGATGCCCAGCAAGTCTGACATCTTCCTGAAATAATCCCTGGCTTGACAGAGTAGATGCCTGGTGGGAGTGGCAAGGAGCTAATCATCCAAGTATGGATAGACCTGTATGCCTTGAAGCCTCAGGTGAGCCGCTGCTGCTACCATGACTTTGGTGAACAAACTGGGGTCTGTGGTGAGACCGAAGGGTAGGGCCCGGAACTGGTAGTGATTGGCCCCTAGCCTAAAGTGGAGAAACCTCCTGGACCATCTTTGCATCTTTATATGGTAGTATGCATCCTGGAGGTCTATTGAGCACATCCAGTCATTTTCCTGCAGATAAGGCAGGATGGATTGTAAAGTGACCATCCAGAACTTTTCTTTGTGCACTGACAGGTTCAGAGTAGAAAGGTCGAGAATCGGCCTGGAGTCCCCCGTCTTTTTTGGCACCAAAAAGAACCTGGAATAAATGCCTGATCCAGACTGATCTGGGGAGACAGGCTGGATGCCCTGTTTGATTAGCAGTTTTTTCTTCTTTGATCGCTGCTGCCTCCCTTTGCATAGGTGGGACGTCCTGGAGGTGTTTTTGAGGAGAGGGAAGTGTCACAAAGGGGATTGTGTAACCTCTGGATATTATTTGGAGCACCCAATGGTCTGTTGACAAGGACTCCCACGCCATCAGATACATTGAAAAACGGCCACCGACTGCCTCCAGAGCAGAGCAGTCAGGCAACCCCTCAGGGCTGCTGCGTGGGTCTGTCTGAGAATGGTTCTCAAGACCCAAAGTTCTTTTGACCCTCCTGCCTCTGGGCCGGCGTCTGTCTTGCCCCCCTCTACCTCTAGGGGAGGAGTAGTCCTGAGTGACCTGGGAATACTGAGCCTTCCGGAACCACATCTTCTTTTGCCCCCACTGATTCCAGGAGAAGGATCTTTGGGGGTTAGAAAAGTGGATCCCGATGGCAGACAGTGTCTTCCCATTCTTCTCACTCTGGACTAGTGTGTCACGAACCGTTTTCCAAAACAAGGAAGAGCCATCATAGGGAGTATTTTCAAAAAATGCCTTGAAGGGTTCCATAAAATTACATAGCCTGAGCCAGGTGTGCCACCTCATGGCAACGACGGACCCGGCCGCCCGTACCGCTCCTTTGGTAGCATGAGAAAGGAGTCACATGGACGTATTGGTAACCCCTTTCAGAGTGGCCATTCACATAGAGAATGTACGTTTATCCTCTGGCGACATGGACTCCAGAGGAGACACAGTGTACTCTTTGATCAGGTCATGCTGCAGTCTGGTAACATGAGCCATATAATTCAGTGCCCATAGAATCTGAAACTTAAGTCCGCTTTCACAGACGGTCCATTGTCCTGGACTCTCGGTCTGGGGGGTGGACCGTGGAACTCTCCTGAGCCAGTTCCTTCTTCATGGCGGCTGCTACCACCATGGCATCCACTGGGGACCCCTTGTTCCATCTTGGTCCATCTACCAGGGGCCTCAAGATTTTATCTGGACGTTTTGGAATTGGCTCCACAGTGTCCAGCTCCTTCCATGCCCTGGTGGTAATGAGGTCCTCCCAGGGGGGTCCATGGGGGGACATCCAAGAAGTAGATGGGCCTGTGTCGAATGCCTCCAAAAACACCGACTCGTCAGAGGAAGGCTTGGGGGCAGACCAACCCCCCCCCCCACTGGCGCAGTATCTCCATGATGTCTCCAAAGGAGACATCCTCGGGGGGTGATTTGGGGGAGCCTTCCCCTTCCTCCAAGTCAGTATCCTTTGTGAGGGACTCAGGGGAGTCCAGGTGCCTCCTCTTGCATTTGCGTTTGTGAGGAACCTCTTTGGCGGGGCTTTCTGGAGAGGACTCACAAACAGCTTGTGGTTCCTCGAGGGGAACAGTCTGGGGCATGTCAAACACGGGCTGTCCCTGCATGGGCAGAAGGCACACCCAGAAGAGAGGGAGTCAGGACGGACTCCAAGGAAATGGTTAGGGGCCTCGATCCATGTGAGAGAACCCTCTCCACCATGTCAAATGCAGAGGGGGAGCAAGCCTCCCCAGGAAGAGAGGACGCTCTCCCTGGCTCTGACATGGGGATCGGAGCCAAGCCCGAAGGCGGTGAGACCCCGAAGGGTAGGCCATGACCCAACAAGGTCGGGGCCAATGGAGGAAAAACCCAACCACTCGGATCTGACACCCAGGCTACGGATCCGAGAACTCGGATCCGACTCGGTCGGACCTGACACGCTCAAGGTGACTGCCAGCATCGAGGTAGATGGTACCATCGGCACTGGCCCCCTGACTCTGGAATCTCTCAGATCCAGAGACACCTATAGATACTGGGGACGGATCAGAGAAGGAGCAATTGGGGCAAACACAGGTAGTGAGCTACCCCCTCCAGAGGGAGAAGGTGCCAGCAAGACCCCCACCTGCAACTGGGTGCGAATGAAGCTTTGCATCATCCTGTCCATATCGGCTTCCAATAAACTTCTGGTAGACTTTGAAGAGGCCACTGATGCTGGCTGGGAAGGACAGTGTACAGAGGTCTTAGACGCTGGTCGAACTTTCTCCAGCTACGGGGAAAACCTCAGAGAATGGAGCCGAGGGGAAGTCGGCCTGGACAAAGTAGGTAATTTGGAAGGAGGACCCATCGGATCCAAGCATTCCAGGGATCTCTTCCTTCCCTTTTCTCTCTCTCTGTTGGTCTTTCCTAGACTCCCATTCCCTAGGTCTGTGGGCAGGATGGTGAGTCCCAGCCTGGGAGGGTGAGGAAGACACAATGGGCAGAAGTAGATGTGGCACAGCCATGATCGCAGAAACAGTAGACAAGGAGGTGTCCGCCTCCGTGGAAGGGAGAAGCCCCTTTAAAATCAGCTTGGCCCTGCGATCTTTCAAGGCCCTGGGGTTAAACCCCGCACAAATGGAACATGTGGAGGACAAGTGGACTGCCCCCAAACACACAGAGTATGGCCATCGCCAGAGACAACTTATGGCCACACTCTGTGCATTTCCTAAAGATCAACTTCTGTTGATCAGACATCATCCGCCCAAAACGGTACAAGGTACCAAAGGCAGATACCCAACCCCAACACACACACACACACACACACACACACACACACACACACACACACACACACACACACACACACACACAAACATGAGACAGGAAGGGAAAGAAGGCCTGCACTAACTATACTACCCAAAAGAACTCTAATTTAACTTTTCTCACCTAATGGAGAACACGAAGGGGAGTAAAGGAAAAAGGGAATCAATAACAAATCCAAACAACCCTACATGCACACAAAAAATCCCCAAAACTGTCCTACTAGCCTGGAGCTCAAGCGATCACATTGTAGGTGAAGCCATGGCAAATGAGATCTGGGGGAAGGAAGGAGGTGCGGTGGTATTATTGGTAAGGGCAGGAGCTGGGAGCTTGGATCTGATGCTAGTGTAACTGCCGTCTCAGATCCGTTCCGGATCCAAAGCCCACAGGTTGATGACCAAATAAATTTAACTACTTCAGATCAATGTATTATCTCAAAATATACAAGTTTCAAGTTATTATTTTTCTAATCAGTTTTTCTTTTCTTTTGTAAGAGAACCTACCTAGAGAGGCTCTCTCTTCCAAGACAACAGCAGAACTACCAATGCACAGGCTAGACTTGGTGAATGCATGCTGTGAGAGAAGAAAACAAAAACTAATTAGAAAAATAATCAGTATTACATCAATTCCAAAATGTAATATTAGCACAGTTTTACACAAATGTAAAAATGAATGTGCCCAGATACTGAAGGTCCAGAAAAGGTAACACACAAGTGGTATATAAAATAATCTCTTGCTCCACAATGTACCGGTGAAAATATATGAAAAATACAAAAGAGATCTGTTTTTGTGTGTTACAGACGTGCAGATACAAACCTGATAATGCAGAGGCATCCAGTAGTCTCATTCCTTGCTTTGGGAGCATCCATTTATGAGAGGCAAGCACAATGGATTGTATTTTGTGATGTATGCCTGGGTTTTATTTACCGGATTAGGACTTAGGTTTGTAGGGCCCAGAACACCTATGACATAATATCTCTAAATTACACTATATGAGTAAATAAAACAGAATAAATATTACATAAGGAACAGAATATTACCATTCTGTTGCCCAAGTGCAAATATTAATTGTGCCCAGAAACTGTACGTTGAGAAGAAATAACAACACACACAAGGTATACAAAGTAATGGGTAAGAAGCCTTGAAGTATATTTAAAAAAAGAAATGTTTGGAGGTACTAGCCCTTGTGCAGGTACAAACCTGACCGAATTAAGGGAGAATGGACAAGCATCCGCCAGTCTCATTCCTCGTTTGAGGAGCCAACAGCTGTGAGGGGCAAGTACAATGGATTGTATTTTGTGATGTATGCCTAGGTTTTATTTACCTGATTAGGTCTTAGGTTTGTAGGGCCCAGAACACCTATGCCATAATATTTCTAAATTATACTTATGAATAAATAAAACAGAATAAATATTACATAAGGAACAGAATATTACCACTTTGTTGCCCAAGTGCAAATATTAATTGCGCCCAGAAACTGTACATCGAGAAGAAATAACAACACACACAAGGTATACAAAATAATGGGCAGGAAGCCTTGAAGTATATTTAAAAAAAAAGAAATGTTTGGAGGTACTAGCCCTTGTGCAGATCCAAACCTGACCGAATTAAGGGAGAACAGACAAGCATCTGTCAGTCTCATTCCTCACTTGAGGAGCCAACAGCTCTGAGGGGCAAGCACTTTGGGTTATAGATTGTAATGTATGCTTTATTGGTGGTTATCTTATAAGGATTACAGTTTGCAGGACACAGAAGAGCTATGAGATAATTCTACATTAGATTAAAGAAAAAACAAGAACTGAATATATAATTAAGTAAATATCACAGAAATTCCTACGTAAAACATTAGCATAGTAATAATATACAAGAAAAAAACAACTCTACCCGGAAAATAAAGGTCCAGAAAGGGTGGTAACACAGAAGTGACATACAAAAGAACCTGCTGCTCAGCAATGAGTCATCAAGAACTGAGTTATAGAAAACTGTGTTTTACTGTATTGCACATTGTGCAGATACAAACCTGTCAGAAGTAAGGCAAGACGTAGAAACTTCTGCTAGTCTCATTTCTTACTTGGCCTGCATTTGACTGTCTTGTGCAGTCAGAGTGGACAACAGCTGATTTTGTATGCCTGGTTGGTGGTTACCTGACTAGAACTAAAGTTTGCAGGGCACAGAATACGAATTCATACTGAGAGACCTAGTACGAAAAGCACATTTCAAATGCTCAAATATGCCATATGTATGTATTAGATAATACAGTCTTACCTGATACACAGTTTAAAACTACAAGTGATCTGCAATTGAAGACCAGAAAAGGTAACCTACATGATGTATGCATAATGAAGCACTGCATATCAATGCCCAGAGAACCTATGATACACCTCTTCTAAATTACACTATATGAGTAAATAAAACAGAATAAATATTACACAAGGAACATAGTATTGCCACTGTGTTGCCCAACAGAGAAGTGAGGAGTAGAAAATAGAAGAAGTGAGGTGTAGAAAATTAAGTACTTGTTTTGCTATGCTGAGCATTTGCAGGGCAATGCCTAGCAAAAACAAGATTGATTTCAAAAGGTATCTATCATTATTCATTTGGGTGAATCTTCAGGAATCCACTCATTAATACATTGTGAAATGTAACCTGTTCTGGTCTTTCATATTGCAGCCGTCTACATATGCGGAAACAGTGCATTATCTCAAAATATGCAAGTTTCAAGTTATTATTTTTCTAATTAGTTTTTCTTTTCTTTTATAGGAAAACATACCTAGAGAGGGTCTCTCTTCCAAGTCAACAACAGAACTACCAATGCGCAGACTAGACTTAGTGAACATACACTCTGAGAGATGTCTACATTACAGTGGAAAGGAAAAGAAAAACTAATTAGTAAAATAATCACTATTACATCAATTAAAAAATGTTATATTACCATAGTTGTGTACAAACGTAAAAATAAATGTACCCAGAAACTGAAGGTACTGAAAAGGTAACACACTAGCGCTATACAAAATAATATCTTGCTCTGCAAAGTATCGGGGAAAATATCTGAAGAATACAAAAGAGATCTGATTTTGTGTATTGCGCACATGCAGATACAAACCTGATAATGCAGAGGCATCCAGTCTTCTCAATTCCTTGCTTTGGGAGCATCCTTTTGTCAGAAGCAAGCACACTAAATAATAGTTTGTGATGTATGCCTGGGTTTTATTTACTTAATTAGGACTTAAGTTACAGGGCCCAAAACACCTATGGGATAATATTTCTATGTTCACAATAACAGTAAATAAATCTGAGTAAATATTACATAAATAACAGAATATCATCATTCTATTTTCCAGCTGGAAAAGTAATTTTGCCCAGAAACTGAAGGTCCAGAAGAAGTAACAACGCACATGAGCTACGGAAAATAATCTGCTGCTCAGAAAACTACTGATGAGAAGCTCTTAAGTACTAAAAAACAAAAGTATGTGGGAATGCTGGACAACATATTTAGAGAACAACACAATTCAGTGAGCACAGATATTGAGTACTGTCAGGAAATTTTAATTATGATAGAAATAAAATGCAATATATCATTACCTATTTTTTGTGTGTATTTCTGACCTTTTTTCTTTTCCAAATCTGATTTGAAACTTTCTCAGCTCAGTGATCTAGAATCTCTGACATCACAGCAGCACCTTATTTCTATGACTTATTTAGATGCTGACATCAGCCTGCAGCCCCACCCACAACTATAACTAACATTCAGATGAAAACTCTAGCAGTAAAATGTAATGTCACTGTACTTTCCAGGCTCAAACCTGCATCTGCAAACTTCTACCTGTAGCTTCCACTGCATGCATCTGACTCCAGTTATTTACTGAAGAAGTACATTAGCTAATCACTAAGACGAACAGATTGCTTTTGTTCAAAAAGCTTAATTCCTGCAGCTGTTTCTCTTCAAAGAAAGGCCTTCTAGATTCCATACATACATAAAACCTGTGAAAAAAAAGAAAAAAAGAGAGACAGAAAGATTTTAAGAGCTCTTGTTTTATAGTGCATGAGATAGAAAACAAGAGTCCATAATGAGGCTCTAAGCACCTTACTGATATGCCAGAAGACGTCTTAAAATAAAATGACTGTGGAGGACTATAAGAACAACTACTACAAATATCAGGGGAAGGGAAGCTGTGATTGGTAGCAATGACTCAGTGGAAAACCAGCAGTAAAATGATTTCATTACAGTTAATTCTATACAAAATAAAAAGGTCTTTAAGTGTAATTACTAGTGCTGTTTTGGTGATTTTCAGTGTCACTGTTACACCAAAAAACACAGGTGTATCAGCCATATGCTGTGTTCTGCTCAGCATGCTGTAAACGAGACAGACAAAAAGGTCTGTGGTTTATAGTGCCGAACAGAATTGTACTGTCTGTTCTACAGAAAGTGGGATATCTGAAACTTCCTTCATTACTTCCACTGATGTGGACTATACATGCTAAAATATTATCTCAGATAAACATTTCTTACATTGGTTGTGATCTAAGATTTTCACCTGGATATTGAGGAGAAAATATGGTGAACTGGGCACATTATTAATCTTGTACCAATACTGGTGATGTGTCTGACCTTCTTCATTGTGTCAGCTGTAAGCTTAATAAGAATCTATAAACGTTTGACACTATTTTTGACCTGTTAACAACTAATGTCAGAGCCAGGGGTTGGTGCTAGTATTTTGGGGCTACCAGCAAGTTCCAAGTTGGGTACCCTACCCAGGAGGATGCAAGATGTGACCACAATGCTGCACACCCCATTCCCTTATCAAGCCCTCCAGCTCCCCTTTTAACGATCACTGTATAAAGTATTAATACACACAGACCATTACAAAGACTCGAGTTGCTAAGTGTACCACATCAGGGTGCACATATACACACACACACACACACACACACACACACACACACACACACACACACACACACACACACACACACACACTGAATGTTACATAAGAAGCCTCGGTACCACAGGAGGGTAACCACTCTCACACTGACTGGCATTTAATAGCAATATTATGTCACAACAAGCCTCTGTAACACAGCAAAGTAACCACTCTCACAGAGGTACACACACAGTGACCGGGATTTAGTGGCAATATTACAGCAAGCCTCTGTACTACAAGGTAGCCAGTCCCATAGTGGTACAAAAAGACATCCACACAGACTCCCACACATGACACCCACATGCACGACAGACAGCCCCACACAAGATGAAGACAGCACCACAGCAAGACTGAAATACACAAGACACATTAGACAGACTGACCCCACCACACAAGACAAAAAGAGAGATGGACCTACACCATACAAGACACAAAAACAGCTACAGACATGCAAAACAGTCATACTGCAGAGGCCCACAATGCAGCCATGGGACAGACATATAGTAAAGAAAACAGACACCAAGACATACAGAAGAAAGCCACTGGGATTACAAAGACAAAGACAGAGTCAACCCCAAAGACAAACACGTGAAGTTAAGCTCCTCAGCTTAACAGACTGCTACATTTATTGTGCCATATGGGCAATTTTGGTTCTCCCTATGCTTTTAGCTATCATTACCTCACAAAAAATCCTGACACTCATAGCTATCACCTCAATAAATCCTGCCACTCACATCTGTCCTTGCCTCATGACGAATCCTGACATTTATAGCTATCACCTCAATAAATTCTGCCGCTCCTAACTGACCTTGCATCATGATGAATCCTGCCACTCCCACCAGTCCTTGCCTCACAATGAATCCTGCCAGTTATGGCCATCACCTCAATAACTCCTGCTTCTCTTAGTTGCCCTTGCCTCAACAAATCTTGCTGCATTTTTCAAATGTACTGTCTTATCTGGTCCTACCTGCTGAAATAAGTAAAATCAAAGTGAATACACAGCATATTATGGAAGCCAGGCTGAGGTGCAACTTTAAATTTAGTACCATACAGCAGTCTCTTTAAAACAGACTACTGGAAAGGATGTTCACATACCTTGAGTTTTTCTAGTATATTATGAATGTTCTTCAGGACAAAGTCTTCAGTGAGGCTGCTGTACAATAAACCCTGTCCAACTTCATGCTCAGCTGATAGCACAGCTAAGCCTGAAAGTCTTTCCTGACTCATTAATGAACGTAAACTAAGAACCAGGAAATAAGTATCTACCAATAAAAAACAGAATCACAACAACTCACAGGAACACAGTACTGAATATAAAATGAAGCAGCAAATTCCACAGATGTAAAACTAGGTGACAACCAGTACAGTAAAAGAATAAATGGAAGGAACACATAACCACAATCAAAAATTCTGCCGTCACTGGAAAAACATCTGTGGATAAAATCCAAACTGAAATCAATCGATGCTGGATTAAAAGATAAATTTATTAATCTAAGTGCTTTCATCCCTATTTAGTACACTGGGACTTCATCAGAGATAAAATTAATCAAACAATCATGACTTAAATAACCTAAGAACCACCCCCTCATGATTCTATTAGTTGATTAAAGAGAGAACCCTATAAAAAAGTAAGTATAACTCACAATAAAGCAACCACTTAAATAGCTTCTGCAAATCCTATGTCAATAATAAGTTCTATTTTGGGAGTTCCAAGATGGCTGCACATTGAGTAACAGTTCAGTTCTGGCTCTCTCAGTCTGAATACAGAAACATAGCAGTGAAAGCAAGTGGACCAAGATTTCTGTGTTAATTTCAGCAACTGGTTAGTAAGTCTTCTGCCTGGATCCCAGGAAAAAAAAAATATGAAGGACCGCCAGGAAAATCAGCTACAAAAGGTGAGGAGAAAAACACAGACTGGGATAAATACTGAAGCTACTCAGTAAGAAGCAATACAAGTTCCAGACGTGACTTCCAGTAAACTAGAGAGTAGTATAAACAAAAGACTGATAGAGTATACCAACACAAACAATAAAAAGCTGGAAAAAATGGACAAAGCTTTAAACAGATATTCAAATAAGGGGACAGAACTGCAAAACTCAGAGGCTGAAATGAAAAAAGGCTGGCTGAATAGGAGACTGCACAAGAAGAGATGTTTCAAAAAAATAATAGCATTGGAGGACAGAGCATGATGGGGGAAACCTGAGATTTTCTGCTGTACAAGAGAAGCTGGAAGGAACAAACTGCATTCATTTTATGAAAGCACAAATAAGCAACTGGACTGATATTCCACAACGGGAATTTTTAACTGAAAGGGCACATCATGTGTATGCTGCAAACCTGGATATCATAAAACAATGTAGACCTTTAATAGCAAAGATGCAATCTTACCAGCAGAAGGAGTTGGTTCTGACAAAACTGTGGCAGAAGGACAAAGTGCTAAAAGTAAGAGAAATCACACTGTTTGTGAAGAATGACTACTCATTGTACACCAGGCAGAAGAGGAGTAAATTTACTCCATTATTTAGGGAATGTTGAGAAGCAGGCATGAGATTCAAATGGCTATACCCAACCATCTTCAAAATATTTTTCCCTGGAAGACAAAATAATTTTTTGATGAAGTAAATGCTAAGGAGGAAATACAAATGTTTGTCCAATAAAGGGTGAGCTTTGAAACAGAAGGAGGTTCTGCTTCATGTTCTTCTGGTGATACGAACTACAGAGACTCAGCCCATGAATTCTTTCCCACTGTTTCAAAGGAAAATGCCTAAGAGAAGGAAAAGAACATAAGAGTCGACTAGAAGAATCAAGAATAACTTGGAAATGAAACCGAGACAGCATTTGGGAGATAAAGATGAACAAGATTAAAGCTAGTAACTTGGAAATTGACAAATGCGGGGTGAAGAAGGAATAATTATATTTGTGAAGCATGACAGAACAAGAAAATCAGAAAATATTGGACTTCCTTGGACTGTGTTAAACTTTTGGGGACTTTAAAGCATAAATCCTGCTTCATGTTATTAATGTTCAGAATACAAAATCAGTAGCTTGGAAACTAACAACTGGGCAATTAAATAGTAAAAATTTACTTGAGGAAACATAGCAGAACAAGAGGATTTGGAAACACTGGATTTTTGTGGACTTTGTTAAACTTATAGGGGACTCTAAAGCATATGCCCTACTTCATGCCATTAATCTAAGAACTACTAAGTAGAGCGGAAGAGCAGGGAGAAAGTTAACTGTTAGCAAAACAATTTGTTTTCTTAATGGTACTATTTATATGATGCATGACTTTGTTTGTCAGCTATGAAGTTACATTTTATTAGCTTTTTTTAAATGTAACAGAGATATTAATATAAACAGGTGTTTTTGTTTTGTTTCTTTTTCTCCCTTTCCTCTTTTTCCTTGTTCAGTTTTAAGAAATGTAGGCATTGAAATGTAAATAAAAAAAGAGAGAGGAAAGGTCTGATTAAGAGAGTTTGACCAAAGAAACATCAGTGTGCTTTTTCCCATGTTTGCATAGGGAAATCATTGGGTTACAACCCTAGGCTGTATCCATTAACAAGTTAACTAAAAAGTACGTAAATGAAAAAAAAATAATACTATAAGGTTTTTTCCTGGTAAACAAACTATTGTTAGCAGTTTTGTGTCTGGTTTGCATGCCACTAGAAGATAATCTAATAAAGAGAAATGGCTTGGAGAAAGTGTTTCCTGAAAGCATTTGTGTTTTTTTCAGCTGAGAGAGGATAAGACAAAACCAGACAGCACTTAGTAAAAACACAGACTGTACCATGCATCTTAGCATGACTAACCTTTCTTTTTTGTTAACTCTAGCCTGTCTGTGTGGCTATTAGTTTAGAACCGTTGTTCTTATTAGGAAATGAAAACTTCAATATTTGAAGAATTGCAATGTGTTGTATGTTATTATTGACTTAATAGGTTTTGGGAGGAGGTATTGTTTTTTTTCTTTTGAGGGCTTTCAATAAAATAATAAGATGTGACATAGGATCAAATGGATATGACAATAAGCAAATGTATAAAAGAGTAAACTGCCAAGCAACATATGCATGTAACAAAAGTTGGAACTAGACATTTAACAAAAAAAAAGATATACATAAAAGGTGGTAATAAGGAGCCACTGGTAAGGGAGGAGGATAACACTGGTATGCATTTATATTCCACCTAAAACTGCTACAATGGAGCTTAAGAAAATTCTGGGAGAAATAATAAGCTTTTATCAAGGAATATTACTTGTAAGTGGGGTTTGGAATTTAATTTGCAACAGTGATGATGTGTCAAGGAGGCAGAAGGGAAAATATAACAGAGTGTATATTTTTGAAGAAATTTATCAAAATGTTTGGCATGCAAGTTATGAATTCAGTACTAGGAGTTCTAAGTGAATTTACATATTATTTTCCAAGATACAAAAACTGGGCTAAGCTAGACGGAATTTACATTTCACAGGAACATGTGCATTTAATTGAAGGTCTTGAAATATACCCAACAACTACTTCACATCATCTCTTACTCTTTAGCTATGTCTGCAACCTCAAAGGCAATACACAATTGTGTGCAGAGCTCATTGCAAATGGAGCTACCTATACTGAACCAGAAGATATAGCAAACCTCTTGGCTGATAAATTCAGCTCCAACTTTACCCCTCTCTTCCCATCAACCTTCCTTCAGGAAATATCATCAAATATAACTCCCCCTACTATCACTAGGGAATAGGTCCTTAATGCTCTCTCTAAGACCAAGAACACTGCATCAATGGGCCCAGACAATATCCCAGAATGCCTTCTAAATAGCAGGAAACATGACCTATCAGGGCCTCTGGAATTACTATTTAACTGTAGCCTCCAAACAGGCTTCGTGCCTCATGAATGCAGAAAGGCAACAATCATCCCTTTGCACAAAGGTGGACCATCTACAGACCCTGGAAACTACAGAACCATAAGTCTCACTAGTCTTATATGTAAAGTCATGGAAAGAATTATCTGGAATATGATCAATAGAGATACAGTAAACCTCCAGACACTGGATTCAACCCAGTCTGGTTTTGTCAAGGGACAGACCATGCCTATTCAACCTAGCGGACTTCTTTGAGAAGGTCACCAAAGCAATGAATGAGGGCAAAGTCGTTCACACTGGCTACCTTGACCTGGCCAAGGCATATAACACAATACTCCACTTGGGTATTGTTGACAAACTTAAGAGGTTATGTACAAGCCCATATGCCACCCAGTGGATAGCCAACTGGCTCACAGACAGGACCCAGAAAGTTAGAGTTGGGGAGTCCACCTCTACAAAGAGGCCAATCACAAGTGGAGTCCCTCAGGAATCAGTCCTTGGACCACTCCTTTTTGGCATTTACTTCTCAGAAGTCAAGGGCAATGTCAGTGGTCTCTGGCTGACTAAATTTGCAGATGATTGCAAATTAGGAGCTGTCATTGAATCTCACACTGACACAAATGTTCTACAGGAAGGGCTGACATAGACAAACAACTGGTATCAGAGGCATGGACTAAAACTAAATGCCAAGAAATGCATAATAGTATCCTTTGGGAAGTCATCCATACCTGCTAACTATCATATTGATAACACATCCCTTAGATTTGATCCAGTAGTCAGAGACTTAGGTACACACATAGATAGTAATCTAGCGTTTGATCATCATGTGCCTACAGTGGTGAGGAAATCATTCTATGTTGTGCAACTTATACACAAAGGAATGGCATCTAAGTCCAAGGAAGTCATTGCTCCACTGTATTCAGCATTCATCAGACCTATCATTGAGTACAACAACCCCTTTTGTATGTACCTCACCAGGCATATCCAAGAACTGGAACGCCCGCAGAGGTACATCCATAAAGGAATACAGGGCATTAGTAATATATCCTATGCAAACTGCCTCAAAGCCCTATCCCTGTATTCTGCCTCCTACAGGCTTTTGAGGAGAGATTTATGCCTAGCATACAGGGTATTGTCAGACCCCACTCTGGTGGATTTCCTGCATATCCACAAAACAAACGGTACCAGAATTACCCATTCTATAGACTTAAACCTTGCCTGTGATATAAATAGGACCTGCTGGAGAGATAGGTATGTATCCCAGAGACTACCCCGTCTATGGAACCGGCTCCCCATCAATGTGAAGCAGAGTTCCTCCCTAACCCAGTTCCAGTGCAGTGCAACTTGGACAACTGGATGGGAACCGGAAATTCATCCCTGGTTTGGCACCTATGTCTCTAAATGACAGAGGTAATCTGTAAATGGTTCATCTCCCAGGCCCATGCTTACACTTATCAAGGGTATCAGAACTTGTCAGAGATTTGGGATGCATGGCTAGGCTTAGAAAAGCCCTTTCGGTCGTTAGCCTAGTAAACACCTATGAAACTATGAGCCTATAATCATGTACCAATAATAACTGAAATAAAAATGCAAAGTAATGAAATAAAAATAAAACATCAATATTTTCCCACCTATCTGTTGAAAAGAGAGGTATTTAAGAAAAGGGTTTTGGAAATAATTAAGGAGCTCTTGGAGACAATAGCAATTTCTTCTGAAAACATAACTAGGGAGTGGGATAAAATTAAAGTGGAGTTTAAAACTAGGGTGGAAATAAAGGAAGAGGAAGAGATATGGTTAAGAAGTAACAAGAATTATTTAGAGGGATGGACAAATGTTAAAGTATTGCAAAATAGGGGCAAGCTCTCAGAACAATAAAAGGAGCAACTGCAGAATACCAAACAGAAAATAAGGGATTACATTGATAATATGCATGAGTTCAGAAAGACGGATGTTAAGCAACTGTTCTTTGATAATAATTCTAGAGCAAATAAACTTTTAGCACAACGACTCAGGCATAAGAAAGTGGAAAGGGCTGTCACCAAACTTAGGGAACTTATAATAAGGAAGATAACAAGAGATAACATGAGATCCTGTAGAGATATTAGAAATATTCTGGAAATTTTATGAAAGTTTGTATAAAGCAGAGAAATATTGAAATCAAGAAAAGGTACAAATGGAAATGTTTATGGAAGAATTAAATATGCCAAGGTTAGAAACAGTTCAGGCTCAATTACTAACATGATAGGAGGAGATGAGATAAAAATGGTTATGTACATATGTGATGTCCCCACTCAAGGCCAGTAATCAAGGAGCCTGAATCCTCAGCACTGACATTGGAGAGGGACGTTGACTTGGAACAAAAATGGATACACCCATTACTTCTAGATACAGCTCTCTGTATCAAGCATAATTTCCCTTAAGAGTACACAAGGAAGACACTTAGTCTGGGAGCTGGTTTCTCTGTCTATCTCTTTCTCTCTCTCCAGATCCCCAGTGAGACTCCCCATTGGTACAGCTGTAAGGCTGAGTCCTCAGGCGAGCATCCAAGCAAAGTCCTACACATTTCTAATTGTTATTTACACTACACTAGTAGTTATGCACCACACGTTAAACGTGGCATCATTAAGGGGCAACCTGTAAAAGCAGCCCAAATGGTTTCTGAATTTAATGATTTTTGAGTGAATGTGATGTAATGGGGCAGATGTTTTTGAACAGGGGGTATCCCTTACCTCTGATTCGTACTATAAGGGATGAAGTTAAAAGGAAGCCTATTAATGGATTTTATGTACCTTTAATACAAGGGTCAAGCTTACTATCACCACCCCCCATTCAACCTGATACACAGGTAGAATCATCACATGATTTTACAACCAGTAATAGTTTAGCAATATATGAATCTAGTTATAGCAAAGAAAGGAGTTTAACTTTTACTAGTGATACTTCTTTTTGTCCCTTTGTCACTACATTTTGTGAAGACAGCTATATGGTCACTGACATTTTAAATAAAAATTGAAGTATTATAAAAGGGGCCTTAGATATGCTGGACACCCTTGGATCAACCCCTAAGGTAGTATATCGAAGGGGTAGTAACATAAAAAATATTTTGGAAAGGCAATGTATCGGTACCAGGACACAGACTTGTCAGATGGCACCATGTGGTATGTGCCATCAATGCCAACATATTTTTACTGGGTCCAGCATTAAGGTATTGGACAAGACCATAAAAATAAAGGGAAAATATAACTGTTATTCTCGGGCAGTGGTTTATATTGCCCTATGCACACAATGCAATGGATACTATGTGGGCAAAACACAGCGTAAATTGTCACAAAGAATTTATGAGCATTTTTATGAAATTGCACAACATAAGGAAACCAATGCCTTATATAGACACTTAAAGGTATTTCCCCAACACTCTTAAATTTGCAGTCCTTGAAATGTCCACATATATGCCTACTACAATCATTTGCACTTGATTGCTGATGTCTGGCAGGCAATCAAGAATCACAAAAAAGTACCTAGCATCCTCACCTTCCAGACAATGGCACTCAAAGTGGCATTAGAGATCAGGTGGATAATTTCATTCTATATTCCCTTCCCAAGATGATCCATTACTTCTTTATTTCTTTATGTGCATTTGTTTACCAGGATGGTCCAGGTGGGCCAGAGGTGCCCATTTTCAGTGGAGTCCCTGGGAGAAAAGCTCCACACATAAGACACCCCAGGCTAGTGAAAGCGGATAAGGTACACATACTAAACCTAGAGTACTTGATAATAGTTTTCAGTCTTACTCACAAACACTGGCTAATCTACAATGTATGTACTATACCTGTGTACTATGTATGTATTCTACCTATCTTCCAAATTTCAGCTGTACACCACAAATCTATTAATTACCTTTATTTTTAAATTAATATTTTTTGTTTGTTCTCTCCACTGTAACTGTTGATATGCTGCATACCACCGTAAAAACATGTCTTTTGTAGTTTTTGTGTATACTGATCATGTCTAAATAACTAAATGTATCTGTAATTTTTCTATGTGGAGCTTTTCTCCCCAGGCCTCTGCTGAAAAAGGGCCTCTTCGGCTCAGTCAGAGACCCCCAGTTAACAAATGGAAAATAAAATAAAATAAATTAAATAAATCAATTTTACATACAATACAGAATTTACATTAATAAAGACATTTAGTATATATTATTGGCAGCTTATACAATTTGTGAAAAAAACAGTACATAAGTAATCATTCTCAAATCAAAGATATTATACAAGCAATACTAACTATATACATGAGAACATTCCACATGAGTAGTTTTCATCTAGCAAAATTTATATAGGACACTTCATGCAGTGGGTGGAAAGCAGATATAGGAATTAGAGACTATTTATTCCTAATAAGACACACATTTTCAGCCATGACAGTATCAAACTGTGACAAAAGCTGTACTTGGCCTAAGAAACTACCTTTGTCATGGGTGTAAAGGGCATCACTCATCACACAGAATGCCATGTTACATTCTGCCAGGTACTGGACAATAGCTATAATGCGTTCTAATACACCACATCAGTGAGTAACTTCTTTTTCTACTACTTGCTCCTATCATCCATCATCTGACTACTTATTACTCCGTTATCCGAGTTCCTTCCACTTGAATATGCATGCTAAATGCTCTGGTGCTCAGTCATGGCAATGTTAAGCTTTGGACATCTCTCATCATGCTCTATAATCACCTGACTGGAGAAGGTGTTAGAGTGTCCAAACAATTTGTATGGAAACCAAAACAATTTGTCTTTTGAAATTGAATATGTCAATCAAGTCTGTTTTGCTCTCTCCCCATTAGTTAGCATGTAGAAATAATTCTCTTGATATAAATCTTTTCTGTTAATTGACTGGGAACTGACAATCACTTGCACAGCTCCATGTTGGCTACCCTAAAATAATCCCTTATCAAGTCTGGCCAAGTTCCTACATCCTCAAATGACTCACCTATCACTCCCTGTAAGTCACAGGCCACATCTGTTGTCACTACACAAGTACGGGGTGCTTCTGTATCAAAGTCTGGTAATTCTGGTGGAACCTGTATCCTTGATCCTCCACTGACACACCTGACCCTCCCTGTAAGTCACAGGCCACATCTGTTGTCACTACACAAGTACGGGCTGCTTCTGTATCAGAGTCTTGTAATTCTGGTGGAGCCTGTATCCAAGATCCTCCAATGCCACTCATGACACTCCCTGTAAGTCACAGGCCACATCTACTGTCACTACAGAGATCCTCACATGACACACCTGATACTCCCTGTAAGTCACTGGCCACATATGTTGTCACTACAGAGATCCTCACATGACACACCTCACACTCCCTGTAAGTCACAGGCCACATCTGTTATCACTACACAAGTACAGGCTGCTTCTATATCAAAGTCTGGTAATTCTGGTGGAACCTGTATCCTAGATCTCCTGTGACACACCTGACAGTCCTTGTAAGTCACAGACCACATCTTCTGTCACTACAGAGATCCTCACATGACACGCCTGACACTCCCTGTAAGTCACTGGCCACATCTGTTGTCACTACACAAGTACAGGCTGCTTCTATATCAAAGTCTGGTAATTCTGGTGGAACCTGTATCCTAGATCTCCAGTGACACACCTGACAGTCTTTGTAAGTCAGAGACCACATCTGCTGTCACTACAGAGATCCTCACATGACACAGCTCACACTCACTGTAAGTCACAGACCACATCTGTTGTCACTACACAAGTATGGGGTGCTTCTATATCAAAGTCTGGTGATTCTGGTAGAGCCTGTAAACTTGAATCTTCAGATGTCGACATAATTTCTTCCATGGTAATAGCAGGTTCTCGGTGGGGGGGCACAGTGCGGAGCTTGTACTGGGAAATGTCTTCTACTGCTGGTAGACATTCAGGTAACTGGAATCACAGTGGGTAGCTTGTACTGGGAAATGTGTGCTACTGCTGGTAGACTTTTAGGAAACTGGAATCACAGTGGGTAGCTTGTACTGGGAAATGTGTGCTACTGCTGGTAGACATTTAGGAAACTGGAATCACAGTGGGTAGCTTGTACTGGGAAATGTGTGCTACTGTTGGTAGACATTTAGGTAACTGGAATCACAGTGGGTAGCTTGTACTGGGAAATGTGTGCTACTGCTGGTAGACTTTTTGTTGCATCTTCCTTCTCTGATGACCCACAACATTCTTGAGAAGTTTGAGATAACAAGCTTTTCATCAAAAGGGAAGTAATAAAACTTTTTATTTAAATTCTGCTTAAACATTTTAAGCTGCACTTATAGTCACCTGTGTGATGACATTTTTTATATTTCTCTGCTTTTTGTCCATTTACCTGTTTGCATTTTTTAGTTTGTTCTGGTACTTTAGTGTTGTAGCTTCATTTGTAGTTGTGTGAAGACTGTGTATTACTGCAAGATTTAAGCATTGTTTATACATTTATACTGCACTTCTATTTACATAAGTAAAATCACATGTAAAAGGCAGCTTTTTGTATTTTGAACCCAGTCTGAGCAATCATGTAGCTTCTTTTAGATTTGTGGCAGGACTGTAATTTGCTGCCAGATTTGAGCTTCATTTAGTCATTCGTTACACCATCATTGGTACATTTCTGCATAGTCTGGGGCCTTAGTCTGTAGCATAATTACAGTAATAACAGTAATGTGAATTCTGCTCCAGGATTTGTGCTTCAGTACTTTTTACAGTTGTATATACCTGCTTAAAGTTGCATTAAAGTACTTTCCTGTTTACCTAGATAATGGATATTACTCCTGTTCTTAGAGTCTGCCCACCCCCATCCCCACCCAAGGCATAGACGTTTTTGAAATTCTAACCACAGGACTTGAGCTACAGTTTGAATTTTGTTCTCCAACTCTTCAACCCTTCTCTTGTGGTTCTAAAAGCTTGTGTCACTGGCTTCCACGCCTTATGATAATCTGACTTCCAAAGGCCCTCCCTCCCCTTTTCATTGCTATTGTCTGCTGTGTAACCTAAGTACCTCCCCACCCACTGTTCTCCATATATTCATAATACTAAATGCCCAGCCAGCAAACTGTATAACACCTGAGTAAACCTCCCGTACTACAGATTATCTGTTGCTCATTTTTCTGCAGCTCCCATTTGGTTGGCAGCCTTACCACACTCTAAGGATGTCCTGATTTAGTTCTGCTCCATCCTTGACAGATAAGAAATGTATTTCACTATTTGCACTTCAGTTAACTATTTAGTGCTACTGCTTTATTTTTGCTTTATTTGTTGATTTTGTCTTTAAACCATTCAAAAGGTCTCTAATACTTGAAATTGCCTTGTCAGTGTAGTTTGTTGCAGCACTGCACTTGAAGCAATCTTTCTTGGTGTTATTACATCAAGAGATTAACAGTGCCCTGTATAGATACAAATACCCAGAAAGTAAATTTTATCTATTAAAACTACCCTTAGAACTGAAACCTGTAACTTAGTGTGGCTAAACTAAAGCCACTGTGCGGAGACAAGGTTAGAGTAGCTAGTTTGCACATTAAACAGCACCACTAGCAAATCTTAACCCAGTTTAACCTAATGTAGTGCCAAACCTGAGAGACCACCCAAGGAGACCTCTACATAATCCAGTCCATGACTTTCAGTAGCCCACCCAAATACAGGTGCAGACAACATGGATATGCAGTTTCCAAATGTCTCCGTAGCGAGTTAGGTAGATATGGACACCCAGAGACAGAGTAGCAACTGTCTCATGTTCATAGACAACCATTTAATCCTTAAAAAAACAAACACAGTATATGACAGATATACATACACAATTTCAGTGGAGGCAAAAATCTCACAAACAAGCTGATCAAGAACACACACACTACATCCACCGCACAGAAGACCAACCTATGCTGAGGCAATAAAAAGCAATCTTCCCAAACCTCAAAGACCGCCTAATCCTCATAAATGGTAACACATATCATCACCAATCTCTAAAGCGCACACACTAAAAGCCACACTCACTCCTACACCCAGTGGAACCCCAAGGGCAAAGCTCATAAGGCAAGTCAACGCATTACCCAGGACTCCATTGTATGACACAGATGCCCCACTCACCAGACTGAACAAGTAGAAGATAACAGTTGGTTATCAGGTGCCAGTATCAGCCAAGTTATGCATGCACTCAAGTCACCCCACCACAGGTACAAGTATGATTCTATCATAGTCTATGTTGGCAATAATGACCTGAAAAGTACTTCCCTAGACCATCTAAAGAGAGACATTGTTGATCTCTCTGAGTATTTGTCTCAGGCAGGTATGTGCCTTGCAGTGAGCAGCATTCTGCCTTCACCATGAATGATGCCACAGTACAAACAAAAGTTGAATGGCTTCAATAACTGACATAGTTTCTGGTGTCTTTCCAGGAGGATTCAATATTTGTCAGCAAGGAAGGACATGGTTAACAGACCATTTTGCCTTGAAAAGAATGGACTGCATCTGTCTCCAATAGGTTTACAGATATTGGCTAAACCTTTATCCACCCCTTAAGTCTTTTTCAGGAAATGCCAAATTGACAAACCCACTGACAGACATAGACATTTGTGCTATTAATAGACATGGTTTAAATCCACAGAAAGTACTCTAACAGCACAAGGTTTCAGTGCCTTCCACACATTTAGACCATCAGCTGCACAGAAAGGTTAAAAAAAGTGGAAGAATCATAATCTATATTAGCAAAAAGCATAATTCTATGTGGGTTAAACAAGATGATTCTCTGGAATTTATCCACATACAAATTACCTCAAGGAAAAGTAAACCTGTCTGGCGGACATTGAAATAAATAAACTCTATAATAAAAGGAAAAAAATTGCTGTCCAGGACCAAGAAGGAGCAGGTGCCTAATTGGAAGCAATCGCTCCTTAGTCTGAACAAGCAAATAAGAGCACTAGTGAGCAAACTTCGAGTCCAAACTGGCCACATCTACTAAAAGCAATCATAAGGCCTTCTTCACATATGTCCGCAATCTCAAGGGAAGCACCCAGATCTGCTCAGAACTAGTGGCCAAGGATGCCACATACACAAATGTCATACATATAGCCAACCTGCTGGCAGACAGGTTCAGGGGAAAACTTCACCCCTCTGTTCTCCCATCAGTAAATCAGGACATCCCCAGTACCTGCCCCCCTCCCCTTATCTCTAGGGAGCAACTCATCACTGCTCTCTCAAAGGCAAAAAATACAGCCTCCATGGGACCCAATAACATTCCAGGCTGCATCCTACATGAACTCAGGCAGGAACTTGCAGCACCGGTAGGCACCCTATTCAACCAAAACCTGAGTACCAGCTTCATCCCAGCCAAGTGGAGGACAGCCACTGTCATCCCTTTGCACAAAGGTGGAGCGTCCACCGATCTAGAAAATTATAGACCCATCAGCCTAACTAGCCTGATCTGCAAGGCCATGGAGCAGATTATCATACCATCAACAAGGACATTGGCAACCTCCAAAGACTCGACCCCACACAGTTTGGTTTTGTCAAGGGGAGATCATGGCTGTTAAATTTTGTTGACATCTTTGACACAGTCACCAAAGCCATGGAGGAGGGGAAGACAGTGCACATCACCTACCTTGACCTGGCCAAAGCCTTCAACACTATTCCCCACTCAGGTAATATAGATAAACTTTTTTAACTAGGCATCAATCCATATGTTACCAGATGGGTAGCAAACTGACTCACTGAGAGAACTCACCTAATCAAATTAGGGGAAGCCACCTCAAGCAGTAGACCTGCAACGAGTGGTGTACCCCTGGAATCGGTCTTCAGGCCATTGTTGTTGTCTGTTGTTTGGGATATACTTTTTTGATGTGCAGGCCAAAACCAGTGGGCTATGGCTGGCCGAGTTTGCAGATGACTGCAATTCTTCTAGTGATGTGGACATCCTCCAAGAGGGTCTCATCCAAACATATGACTGGTGCTAGAAACAAACTGAATGCCAAATAATGCATCATCATCCCCTTTGGGGAGAGTCAAGTCCCCACAAATTATCACATTAATAATAAGGTCTTAAGCACACAATCAGTTGTGAGGGACTTGAGCACACAAATGGATAGCAAACTGACTTCTGACCACCATACTGCCTCCACTGTACAGAAAGCTTTCTACATGGCCCACCTCATTAGTAAGGGTATCTCATCCAGGGACAAGGTGGTCCTAATATCCCAGTATTCTTCCTTATAAGACCCATTATTGAGTACAATGCCACTTTCAGCATGTACCTCAAAAGCACATGCAGCAGCTGGAGAGACCACAGAGTTTCCTCACTAGGAGAATCCAGGGCCTCAAACATCTACCCTACATAGATAGGCTAAAGGCCCTGTCGCTCTACTCAGTCTCCTAGAGATTACTCAGAGGTGACCTCTGTCTGGCATACAAAGCAATCTCAGAACCCGCCCTGATGGGACTGCTACATATCCCCAAGTCAAGCTCCACTCCAGTTAGCTGCATGCACGACCTCAACCTTGTCTGTGACATCAATAGGACTTGTTGGCAGGACAGATTTGTGTCCCACTTTTGTAGAATAGACTCCCTCTCCACGTCAAGCAGAGCACCTCATTAACCCTTTTTTAAGTGCAACCCAGATAACTGGATCTGAAACAGAAAATACACCCCTGGGATTCCACCTGTGTCCCTGCTGGACAATGGCATAGGGTGCTGACTTGTTGGAACATGGGCTAAATTCTTGGCTAGGCTTGCAAAGGCCTCAGGGCCAATAGCCTAGTCACTTCCTATGATCCTATGATAGAGTCCCATACCATATACCTGCAGGATACAGGTCCCCCTCTATGTCTCTAGAATCCCATAACTCATACCTAGACCAAATGGAGAGATTCACCATAAAATCAAATACTCTATTCATGTGAGATTTTAACTACCCCTCTATAGACTGGGAAACGTACACAGCCTCATATCCACAGGCACGATTCCAGGATTTTATTAACACAAATACTTCTGACCAGATAGTGCACACATGCACCACAGGTTCAAACATACAGGTTCATAGGATTATACTACGCTATTGGCCTAGAGACCTTATAAGCCTAGCCAAGAATTTTGCCCATGTTCCCACAAAGTCAGCACCTGTTTCCCCTGATACTAACCAATATGTGCTGCATCCCCTAGTATCACGTCTTCAGAGGTAAGGTCAGGCAACAAAGCTGTTACTTCAAAATAAAAATCAACTCAGTAACCCCAACAAACCCTGTAACAGGAACTATACTAAAGCAAACTACGCCTTATTAAGCTGTAGTTTATCAAAATTCAATGCCCCTCCCAACCCCCAAGTTCACAACAACCATGTAGAATTGTTCACAGAGACCCTAACAACTATGTAGCTGACTGTATAGAGGCTGCTGTACTTACTAAAAACCTAACACAAAATCTAAAAACAAACCACACTGGTGGAATCCTAACTTTAACTGGATATGCAACAAAAGGAAAAAAAATTATGGCTAAAATCAAGAAAAGCAACTCCAATGACATGACCTCTCTAATTAAACTAAACAGGAAACTAAGTCCAACAAGGCCAATTAAGAGGTCATGTCAGCCTCACAAGTTAGAGATCACCACAGGGCCTTCTACAGCTATGTCCTAAACCTCAAAGGCAGCATACATCAGTGTGCCGAAATAGTGGCCAACAGTGCTACTTTCACTGAGCAAATTTGCTGGCTGACAAATTCAGCTCAAACTTCACCCCCAAATCCCCAACTGCCTACCTCTGTGAAATACCTACTAGCATAACCCCCCCCAATCTATTAACAGGGAGAAGATCCTGGTGACACCAGCTAAGGCTAAAAACACAGCCTCAGTGGGCCCTGACAATATCCAGAGATACTTCCTAAATAGCAGGAAACATGAACTATTAGTACCACTTGCATCACTTTTCAACTACAGCTTCAAAACAGGGTTTGTACCACAAGAATTGAGGACTGCAATTGCTATCCCACTTCTCAAGGTGGACCATCAACTGACCCTGGGGAATACAAACCTATTAATCTGACCAGTCTAATATGCAAAGCTATGGAACAAATGGACCCAGGAAGTCAGGACTGATGAGACCACACCCACTAAAAGACTAGTCACCAGCAGGATACCTCAGGGCTCCATGTTGGGACCACTCCAATAAGACACCCCTATGAGATGACCCAGTAGTCAGTGATCTGAGAACAGATGTAAACAATAATCTGGCGTTTGACCAACATGTTGCTAAGGTAGTAAGAAACCCATTTTGTCACCCAACTCATAAAGGCATGGCATCCATGTAAGTCACAGTGCTACTTTATTTGGCCCATATCAGACCTGCCAATGAGTATAATGCCCCCTTCAGCATGAACTTGACCAAAGATATGCAACTGTTGGAATGTCCACAAAGGTTCCTTATCAGGAGAATCCAGGATATAAACATATTGTCTGATATAGATTGCCTTAACACCCTATCTCTATATTCTGTCTCCTACAGATTGCTGACAGGTGATCTATGCTGGGAATACATACATCCTCAGATCCAGCTCTGATGTATTTATTATTTATTTATTTAACATTTATTTTACCAGGATAAGTCCAACTGGACATCATGTGTCCTTTTTCAGTGGAGTCCTGGGGAGAAAAGCTCCAAAGAAATAACAGTGTACATACATGCTTTATATAACAATAAAACTGGCATACAAGATAAGAGAAACAGTGAAGTACAAAAAACAATCATGTAGAATAATAAGATACTCAGGAGAAGTACCATTATTTACAATATATACAAGACGTACATTTCAGGTGAGAGTATAGTGTATGCATTAAAGGCTTCAACGGGTCACTTACATGTGGAAAAGTGGGTCTTCAAGGGGGGTCTTTGCAGTTGCAGAGAGGGTTAGTATTGAGGTGTAATTTAAGAAGGACTTTGAAGGTGCCTGTGTGACTTTGTAGCCTGAGTTCAGGTGGGAGGGTGTTCCATGCTTTGGCAACATCATGGGAGAATACGGCCTCCCCAGAACTGTTATTGCATGGATTAACTTCAATCAGGTTTTTGATACATGAATGTAGCTCCCTTTTAGGGTTCTGAAAGTTTAGCATGTCAGCAAGGGTAGGGCACTTCCCCGGATGGAAGATAATTTGATGGGCTATGATCAGTTGGTGGTAGCGTAGGAGGTTTGGAAATTCTAACCAGTGCAGTTTAGTTAGGGATAGGCAATGGTGGGAATGTGATCTATTATTGGCAGTGAACCTAGCTATTTTATTGTAACATGTAGAGAGTTTGTTCAGGTTGGTTTTGTTAAAATTGGTGAGAACTGGAGAGGCGTAAAGTAGTGTTGATAAGAGATGAGTTCTGGCTATTGTTGTTCTAGTCTCAGGGGTTAGGAATAGTTTGCAATGATATAGGCAACCTAGTTTTTTATGGACTTTAGAGATAGTTTGGGATATGTGCTTGTTGTATTTAAGTTGATGATCAATACTGATGCCTAAGAGATTAGCCTCAGTTACTGGAGTGATGGGGGTGCCATTGGTAGACATGATGGTAAAGGTGGCGTTGCAGTCTTTGCTCGGGTGGAATAGTATTAGCTGTGCTTTTTTGGGGTTTAATATTAGTTGGTAGTTGTTTAGCCAGTTCTCTACCTCAGTGAAGGATTCTTGGGCTTTACTTTGAAGTAATTGGATGTTTGTTGCTGAGCAGAATAGGGTACTGTCATCCACATACTGGACAATGTTGGCTTTAGTGGTAGCTAGGTGGAGATTATTTGTAAATACATTGAAGAGAAGGGGGCCAAGGATTGAACCTTGTGGGACACCACATGTGACAGGGAGTGGGGGGGGATAGGGAGTTGCCCCATTTGACAGATTGTGAGCGGTTGTTTAGGTAACTGTTAAACCATTGTAGAGTGGGATCATCAAGGCTGAATTCTGCTAGACAGGTGAGGAGTTTGTTATGGGAAACTGTATCAAATGCCCTGGATAGGTCTAAGAAGGTGGCAGAGACCAGCTTTCCTTGGTTCCTGAGCGAGTTTATGGTATTGGAAAAGTTAATTAGGGCAGTGTTGGTGCTATGGGGAGGTCTGAATCCATGTTGGGTTTTAGTTAGCAGGTGGGTAAGGAGTTGGTGGTGGATACATTTTTCTAGAATTTTTGAGAGAGGTGATAGGATTGCAATGGGACGGTAGTAGGAGAGGTCAGTAGATGGACCTCCCTTGTGGAGGGGGATGATATATGAGGTTTTCCATAATGAAGGAACAGTATGCAGGGTGATAGATCTGTTAATAAGTAGGGAGACAGGGTAGGCGAAGGCCTTGGATGCAATTTGTAGATATTTAGCTGGAAGACTGTTGGCAGCTAAGGTGGTAGTTTTGAGTTTAACTAAGAGATTTTGAATGGTAGATGTTGGTACTGGGGTGAGTGTGAAGGTGGTGAAGTTAGTCTGGTAGTTTAAGGGTTGAGGTTGGATTGTGGGTGATATTTCACCTACCAGGTTCAGTATTGAAGAGGTAAAGTAGTTATTGAAACTAGAGGCTATATGTGAATCAATACCTTTGATATCCGGGGATGGTGTGGTGACTTTTCCAGGCTGGAGAATGTTGTTCACTGCAGCCCAGAATTTCTGTGAGTTGTTGTTATGTTTCCTTTGTAGGGAAATATAGTGATTTATCTTGTCCAACCTGACCTGTTTTTTTGCTTTATTTCTGAGCTCAGCAAAGCTTTGTCTAGTTTCGGGAGTTTTGTATTTTTGCCAGGTTAACCAAGCTTTGTCTCTAGTCTTGAGTAAGATTTTTGTGGTTTTGTTTAACCAGGGAGCAGAATTACTTTGCAATCTTATTGTTTTCAGTGGGGCTAGTTGGTTTAAAATCCCTAGGAATTTGACATTAAAGTATTCTACTGCAATATCCAGGGGAAGGGTTTTTATAGGAGCCCAATCACAGGATTTTAGGGCTTCTGAGAATTGTACTGGGGAGAAGTTTTTGTGGGAGCAGATTTGTAAGACAGCAGGGTGTTGGTAGATTTTAGTTTGTGCCGAAGGAGAAAGATTGGGTTATGGTCACTGAGGGAATCAAGTAGTATCTCGGATAGGTGGTCAGTACTGGGTTGGTTAGTCAGGATCCAGTCTAAGGTGGATTCACGTTTGGTGGTTTTGTCAATTCTTGTGGGTGAGTTTATGAGTTGTATGAAATTATATAGATTTATGTGGTTAGTGGCTATGGGTGAGTGTATGGTGTTCCAGTCTATGTTGACATCCCCTAGGAGTACAGTTTCTTGGGACAGGGAATGGGAAGCCCAGTGGAGTATAGATTCTAGTGTCTTAATGTTGTCTCCTGGTGGTATATAAATGCTGAGTAGGTTTAGTTGTTTGAATTGATTTAGTAGGATTTTGGTGAATAGGGTCTCGGCAGTGTTGAAATCTTTTTGAAGTAGCTGAACTTTTAAATTGGATTTGTAAAGAAGGGCAATGCCACCACCTTTTCTGTGAGGTCTGTCTACTCTTAATATATTGAAACCAGTTGGAGTTAAGAAGTTATCTTTAATGGTGGGTTTAAGCCATGTTTCTGTAATCACTGTAATATCTGGGTTATATACAGAGATGGTTCCATGTAACTGTTCTATTGTATTTATGATACTGCAAATGTTTAGGTTTAGTATGAGTATATCAGTGGATTTGTGTTTAAATGGGAGATTGGGGTCAGGTGTGGTATGGGTGTTTGTTGGGCCAGGGGTGGGGTGAATATCACCTCCTAGTAGTAGTTGAGCTGCAATGCTGGTGATGCTTTTAAGGTAGAATATAGTTAGGAAGTGGTATTTGAGGCTAAGGTGTTTTTTAGATTGTGAGGTATAATGGATAGGAGAGGTGAGTTGTAAGATTAAAGGGTAATAGATAATTAGTTGTGTGTTTGCAGGTATGGAGAGATTGTTTGTGGTGTATGGTAGGGTGGGTGATTTGATATAGTACATGGTGTTAAGTGGGTGGTGATAAGTGGTAATGATGGAGATAAAGTAAAGACAGATGGATAGAGAAGGCAAGAGTAATGGGATGATATGGTTGTGGGAGAGTGGTGTTGGTAACATGGTAACTGAGTTCTCTGTCTTCGAGGGCTGTGGATGGTTGTAGAAGGAGAGGAGTTATACAAAGTTTTGTGGTTAGAATAGTGGGTGTTTTGGGTTTGATGGAGTGAGAGTGTGATTTCATTTTAATTACATGCAGTATAAATAAAATCTTTTAAGTTATACAATAACGTCAGGCAGAATACAATTAAAATAAATATTTCAATGTCAAAATAGATAAGATAGTAAATGCATACAGTAGTAGGGTTTCTTATACTATTGATATTCTATTCAGATACAGTTAAATAACTAACTTATACAACATATAAAATAGATGTTGTTGCCCTTCGGTTTATTTCTTACTTGTGCGGGCACAAATCCTGTTTGTTGCTTTTGTACAGCATATAAGAAGTGCAGCACACCTAGGGTACGCTTCCCCCAGAGATTAGCGTCACTGCTGTCCACTAACTGATGGCAGCTGTGAAAATCTATCAGACCAGCCCGCTTGGGTCACCGGAGAAAAAACAGTCTCTGGGGACAAAAGAGTCCTTATGACCAGTGCTAGAATTCAGCAAAGTCCCTTCCCAGTCTGTCATTCGTAAAATGGCTAAATCCACCAAACTAGTATTCTTTTAAAACAAACACACTTAGTTTCCTGGCCTCTTCCTGCTCTGTTATGTAGATTCACACCATCCACTGCTCTCTCTGTCTCTGTTGCTCCACAAGCGTGTGCATATGTTCTATGCAGAGGACTCTGTTTCTGAAATGATCTTCAGCAGCCATAGTATTAAAAATCCACCACGACTTTGCCTTACTTCAACTGCCCAGTACAAGAGATGCTGTTTAAGGCAAAGCACTCCCTAAGTCTCTCCTCCACCACCGCCTTTTCAGGAATGAAGCCTAACACACCATAAAATAGGGCATAAAATACTTCAGGATTAACAATGGCAACGAGTAGTCAGATCTGCCAAGTCCTCAAATGAATAAGTAAAGCATTGTTTCTCTTTTGTTGGGGGGGGGGGGTGACGACACCAGCAGGGTCACAATAGTCAATTCTTCTGAATTTTTGACACACCGAGCCCAAAAGGTTCACTATCACTGGTCTAAGTTACTTAAGCGTTAAGCGAACAACAGTTTTTTTTCCCAGCATGCATTTTCCGGACAATGCGAGGTACGAAACTATGGCATTACTGATTGACTGTAACTATCAGTGATTTATTAGAAAATGCAAACTATTACGAGACGGAAAAAATCAGGGACACCTAAGATTAATATGAATAAGAGTGAGAATCCATCCATAACTCATTTTGCACATGGGTTCAGGGTGCTATTTCAACAGTTACAATCATGTCGAGCCAAGGTTTACACGGCCTTTCTAGCCCTGCCACGGTAGTTCATCTGTACTACTCCCTCCCATGGCCAATTTAGAGAGGCCAAGCCAATCCACCTACTGCATGTAAGAACACACGTACATTACTTCAGTTTAATTATCACTGCCATAACGATGAACAAACCTGTGGGCGTTCGCATTTTTGTACCTTTTCACATAACATTTCTCCTGTTAACTGCACAACAGCATAAATGGATATTTTGCATATCTGCAAAATAAACAGCATCAGAACCACTAGATTCAAGTATTTAAATTTTGCTTGTGACATAAATACAACATGTTGGCAATACAGATATGTGTCTCAAAGGATCCCCATCCATGTGAAGCAGAATCCATTCCTAAACCTATTTTATGGTAACCTTGACCAATGGATAGGAAACTGGAAATTCACCCCAGGTCTGTCCCCCATGTCTCTACAGCGGTCAGTAATGTGCAAAGTAACATACCCCCACACAACCTCTGGAAACTTCCTAACGTTCCCCCTCCTAATAAATGCCCATGATATACAGGAACACAACTGGGTTGGACTGAATGGCTAAGCCTTATAAAGGCCCTGGTGATTGTTAGCCTAACATATCACCATGAACCTATGAACAGAAAATTGTTTTTGCTGCTTCTCTGTATCCTCATTCCTCTGCTGCTGTAAGTTTCTCTTTGTTGCTCCTAACAAAATATGTGCACTTCATTTCTAACTGGGAACAGAAGCAAAGTAGAATTAGTACACATTCAGACATCAGGTCCTTTGGTCATCTAAGTAAAAAAGTACCACACCTTGGGTACAGGTTCCAACATTCCTTTCTCTGCTCTATCCTTGCCACATCATACCTACTTCAAAGTGTGTGAGACAGTAAACTTTAACAGGGTAACGGTCTAAACATTACTCTGACGGTGACTGCATTTGTCAAACTGCATCCATAACAATAAAGTCCCGTCAGACAATAATGGAATGCTACCCATCAGATTTACTTGATAGACACACTGAGACAAACACTCTGCACTCAAAGTTGTACAACAGGCACAACCGAAAAGTACTACAAAATGATCCACCCCAGTAATGCATAACATCTGTCTGACTGACATCAGTTACCATTGTGCTGCAGGCTGAAAAAAACTAAAGAGTAACAGTGACAAGCAGGCAAAAAGTACTGTACTGCAGGCAGAAAATCTAAAGAGGGACAGTGACAAGCAGGCAAAAAACTGTAATGCAGGCAGAAAAACTAAAGAGTGACAGTGACAAGCAGTCAAAAAAACTGTAATGCAGGCAGATAGTTGTTGTTGTGTCTTTCGGCTTTTCCCGGTTAGGGGTCACCACAGCGGAACTCCGGTCCGCTAATGATTGGCAGTAGATTTTTACGTACACCAGAAAAAAATGGGATAACTCCAAAGAGTCATGTTAGTTAATATGACTGCAGGCACAAATGAATGGGATACCAATACCAAAAACACTGATAATAAGGGAAAACTGTATAACAGACAAGCCCGAAGAGGATTACACAATGATATACTCCCATAACGCACTTCTGTTTCTTTGATATCAGTTACTCTTTTTATTTTACATTTGTTGACCGGGCTAGTCTAACTGGATATATGTCCATTTTCAGTAGAGGCCCGGGGAGATAAGCTCCAAGACATGGTCCAATACAATAATACAAGTGCAAACAAATAAAAAATAAAATCAAATATTCTAGTAAAAATATCAATTATCCTAGTAAATAAAAAAATCATCAACAACGGTAACGTGTATTACAGCATAGAGGTTGTAACAGGATGTAGCAATGAGGTCAAAAGTCATAAACAGTGCAAAGTGAAAGAATGGAGACATAATGCAGGTTAAGTCAGAAGTAGATAAATAGGAATTACCACAGTAAAAAAAAAAAAAAAAAAATCATCAACAAAGGTAACGTGAATTACAGCATAAAGGTTAAACAGGATGTAACACTGAGGTCCTGCACCATAAAACAGTGCAAATTTAAAGTATGGAGACATAATACAGGTTAAGTCAGAAGTAGAAAAAAGGAAGTTAGATGTGTAGTGATGTAGCAAAGGATTTACTTAAGAAAAGGTATATAAAGAGGATAGAAATAATGAAAAAAGGTAGATAAGAAAAATATAAGACTGAAAACGTAACAGAGGATAGTAAGCACTGGATAGGTAAGTCAATTTTGTAGAGGTAGTTGACTAGTCTGGTTTGGAGCAGGGGCATAGCCAGTATGTTTTGAGGAGAAGTTTAAGTCTGTTTTTAAAGAGAGCTAAAGAGGCGAGTGATGAGAGGTCATTAGGGAGAAGATTCCAGGATTTACCTACAGTATTAGAGAAGAGAGAATCCCCAGCTCTGTTATTAGGTTTCAAGGTGTAGACAAGAAGTTTGTGAGATGAGCGTAAGGACTTTGGATTTTTATAGGGGGTTATCAGGGTAGATAAACTTGGAGTATTAGAAGGTTTATAAAGAATGTTGTGGGCAATGGTTAGTTGGTGAAATTTAATCAGGTGTTGTAGTTCTAACCATCCTAGCTGTTTTAAATTTATACAATGATGGGTTCGGAATGGGTTGCCTGTAGCAAATTGTGCAATGTTATTATAGGACATTTCCAATTTGCTGAGGTTATTCTTGGAGAGATTAGTAAAAATGGGTGAGGCATAAAGGAGTGTAGAGATCAAATGGGTGTGGGCGATAGTAGTTTTAGCAGTAGGTGAAAGGAAGGGTTTATTCCTATAGAGACTGCCAACTTTTTTATTGACAGTCTTTATAGTATTATTGATGTGGATGTCGAAGTTCAGATTATTGTCGATGGTGACACCTAGTAGTTTGGTGGTAGAGTCAGGAGATATTATAGTACCATTAGTAGATGTCACTCAGAATTAAAGAGGAGAGGACTTAAGAGTAGGAGTGAAGAGGAGGAGTTTGGTTTTCTTTGGGTTCAAAAGAAGGCAATGTTGAGTGAACCATCGTTCAACTATGTTGAATACTTTTTGGGTGAGAGCGTGAAGGTCATGGGAGGATGTAGCTGAACATAATAGTGTGGAGTCATCAGCATATTGTATGCAAGTGGCTTGTGGGATAGCTAGATGAAGGTCATTAATAAATATAGAGAAGTGAAGAGGTCCAAGTATGGACCCCTGAGGGACACCTAAGGTAACAGGTAAATGGGTGGATAAAGTATTATGCCAAAGTACTGCTTGCTGTCGTTTGTCAAGGTAGGATTGGAACCATTTTATGGAAAGAGGGTCTAATGACAGAGATTTTAGGATGTTTATGAAAATCTGGTGGTTTACCATGTCAAATGCTTTAGACAGGTCGATAAATAGAGCAGAAGAAAGATTATTCAGGTTTCAGTACCTGTTAATGTAGTCAGTGAAGGACAGGAGGGCAGTGGTAGTGCTGTGTGAGGGTCTGAAATTATGTTGACAGTTGGAAAGTAAATTGTTTTCGATTAAATGGTGGAGTAGTTGTTTATGGATACATTTCTCCATAATTTTACCTAGGGGAGAAAGTAGGGCAATTGGGCGATAGTTTGATATTTCAGTGGAATGTCCACCTTTATGTAGGGGATAATATGTGAGATTTTCCATAAGGTGGAGATGTAACCTTCAGTAATAGTTCTGTTGACCAGTATGGGAATAGGATAGGCTATGGCATTAAAAGATAGCTGTATACATTCAGAAGGCAGTAGGTCTGCAGAAGGAGAGCATGGTTTCAGTTTCTTCAAAAGGGTTTGAATAAATGTGGTTGTGACAGGTTTGAGATGAAACAGGGGGGTAGGGTTGAGGAGTATGAAGGTAATGTGAAGGTATTAGATGATAGTTGACTAGCTAGTGTTTGGATAGCATCTGTAAAGAAGGTATTGAAGGTATTAGCTGTATGGATGGGATTTTTCTGGTCTGTATTTTGAGGGTTTGGTGTAGTGGATTGACCTGGGTGGAGTAATTGCTTAATGCTGGCCCAGAATTTCTGTGGGTTGTTGTGATTAGGTTGTTGATATTGTAAGTAGTAGTTTTGTTTGTCAGAAAATATGGCCTTTTTAGTGTCATTTCTTAGCTGTCTAAAGGTTAGTTGGTCAGCAGTGTTTTTTGTCATTCTCCATTTGGCCCAATATTTATTTCTGATGTGAATTTTGTGTTTGGTTTTGTTAGAAAGCCATGGGGCAGACTTGGTCTTAATTCTAATAGATCTGGTAGGAGCATGGTGATTAAGAATGACAAGAAAGGTAGAATTAAAGAAATTAACGGCTTCATCTGGAGGAAGTTGTTTAAGGGAACCCAATTGCATGCTCTTAGTTCCATTTGGAATTAGATCAGGGTTAAATTTCTTTTTGGATCTAATATGTCTGATAGAGGTTGGGTAGATAGAGGCTTAACAGGAAGAGAGATCTTTATGTCTGATGATGTAGGTAAGTGAGTGGTCACTGATTTCATCAGGGAGAGTTCCAGAATCATAGTAGTGAGTATGATTGTTTGTGAGAATCCAGTCTAATATGCTTGCTTTCTTGTTAGCTTTATTTATTCTGGTGGGGGAGGTAATGGTTTGATAGAAACCATATAGGTTTATGTGGGTGGTAGGAAGGCTACTACAATAGGAATTCCAGTCTAAATTTATGTCGCCTAGGATTATGGTTTCTTGAGGCAGGTGTTGGGATAGCCAGCAGAGGATATTTTCCAAGGTGGCTATGTTATTTCCAGGGGGCAGATACATACAGATAATATAGATTGATTTAGCTTTGTTAAGTTCAAGTTTAGAGATGAGAATCTCAGCATTGGAGTCCAGAGGTAGATTACAGTTGTAAGTGGTTAATTGAAAGCCAGATTTAAATAGAATAGCCACCCCACCACCTTTCTTAGCTACTCTGTCAAGTTTAAGGATATTATATCCAGGTGGGATAATTTCATTGTCTTTGATGACAGGTTTTAGCCATGTTTCAGTTAGGCAGATATTGTCAAAGGAGTACACTTCTAGGAGAGCATGGAGTTGAGTCACTTTGTTGTTAATGCTACGTATGTTAAGATGAGCTAGTAGGAGATAGTTGGAAGGTCTTGCAAAGGGAGAATTGATAGATTGATTATGGTTTTGAAGAGTGATAGAGGTTGCAGTTGGGCCAGGGTTAGGATGAATATCACCGTCCTTTATTGTGAGGAATTGTAGTAGATAGCTCGGGTTAGGGAATTTGCTGTAGAGAAGTAACACTCTTTTGAAATATTGTGTATTATATTTAATGTGTAGTGTTCTATGATACTTTGAAAGTAGGTAGTTAGGTGACCATGTTATGTTTGCATGGTTATGCAGGTGTGGTAAGGGTTGAGAGTTGGTTTGTTGGCTGTGGTAGTTAGTTTCTGGATATATTGGGTGCTCATATCAGGATAGTAAATATACAAAGGTTAGTAGTGGTAGTGGTAAAATAGTGAAGTAGAATCGGATTTGAAAAGGGATAGTTGAATAAGCCATTGGGAAGGAATAGTTATGTGTTGTATATATGTGGGGATGGAAGTATATAAGGTGGGAGTGTGTAAAGATAGGAGGGAGTGGTGAGTATGAAGGGGAGTGGTTAGAGATGGGAGATGAAATAGAAGTTGGCCAATGGGAAATGTGAAGTGGGTAATGGGAAGAGGTGTGGTTAGAAAGTATGAGTAGGACCCCTGGGGGTGGGTGAGAATTGGGGGTAGGGAGGGGAGCGGAGTGAGCCCGCAGGGCAAATGGAGCAGGTAGACACAGAGACTGGAGCAGTTGTAGAGGAAACAATCAGCAGGACTGATATGTGAAGGTAAGTTTTAAAAGTCAGATGTGGTAAAGGCCAGTGAGAAGTGATCCTAGGAAAGGTAGTAGTAGACTAAGTAGTAGTAAAAAAGTAAGGTGGGAGAACAGGATAGCAATGCAGGTACAACAGGAGAAACAGGGTAAGTGGCTATGTAATAGGAGGATGAAAAGGGGAAAAGGCTGGGTAAGGATGCCACCTAGTGGACAGGCATAAAAATGCAGGCAGATGTAAGATGGAGTTAGAAGGAGTAAACCAGTGAAAGGTGGGAGATTTAGTCAGAGAGGGATTCTAAAGAGGATGGGAGAGAGAGAGATTTATGTATAGAATGGGAGGGGGGTACTCTGTTGGAAGCTGCTGGCTGCCCGAGCTCAAGACATAACTTACCACCTGTAGCAGTGGTACACTAGTTGAAAGACAATTCAGGCAGGAATTATTTAGTGCACATACTTTTTCTGTATCCTTGATATAGGGCTTGTAAGGCAGTTAGTCTGTGAGGTGTAACACAGGTAGTTGTAGGGTTTCCTTTAGTTTCTGACAGGTTAGTGCTGGAAGCATGGGTAAAGCAGGGTAACTTAAGGAGGCAAGAGAGACAAGGTAGTTATAAGAAACAGGAGTTAGCACATAGCAAGATTTAGAGTGGATATAAATACTAAACAATTACCAATACCTATATGTAGACAGCAAATATACAGTGCAATAATCCTTGTAGTACAGATACAACTAGTCACTCACAGAGGCAGATATGTAAACATAGCAGTTACACAAATCTTAACAATTAGTCATTCACAGAGGCAGATATATAAAAATACAAAAATTTACACTGAAAACCTAACCCTGGTAAGAGTAGATGTGAACACATAGTTAACCATTATTTAAATGCTGTAGGGTAGTAACACTTTTTGCATGAGATTACATGCCCCTAGATATTAACAGGAACCAGAGGATAAAAGTAAAAGATGTTCCTACCTATTTAAAAGCAACAGAAGTCAGCCATCATTCAATAAACACTAAGAAGGACTATGCTGGGTAAGGACAGGCTTAGATCAGCTGTAAAATAACACAGTAACAGCTTAACAGGAAGAGAGTGAAAGAAACTAAACTTCGGAGTAAGCGCTTAGGAGGCGCCATTTAAAAGCCATTTCCCAGTATCTGAAAATATAGGTAATATGGTCATGCTCAGAGCAGGATCTGCCTGAGAATAAGGAGTAATAAAACTTGCCGTAGTCGGCTTGTTTTAATGCCAGAGGCAGTCTGTGCCATTGTCGGCTTGTTTCAGAAGTCAGAGGCAGTCTGTGCTGTTGTCGGCTTGTTAAAACAGGCAGGTACTCTTGAGAAACCTTAGAATTGTCCAGTTAGCAGGTAATTACATCTAGTCAGGTAAAGCTAGCTTACAGTTTTGACCTAAAAAAACAGGGGCAGTCTGTGCCATTGTCAGCTTGTTACAAAGCCATAGGCAGACTTGAATGCCTAAGAAATTACCGAATAAGCAGGTAAAATGCAGCTAGACAGGTAAAGCTAGCTCTAGTTTAGACCTAAAAAGAAACACCATGAGGGTGGTGTAGTACCAAGGGCCGTGTACAGGCTAGGGATCAGTCGGGACCATAAAGGTCCACTGGGATCAAAATAAAGTAGTGTTCAAGTATACAGAAAAAAACACTTGATGACAGCGTAAAACACACTGTAAATTAGCTACTTCTAGCATGAAGCCACTAAACCAGCAACTATAATTGGTTGTTATTAGGCTCAGGTAACTTTAGTGAAACAACACGAGGTTGGTGTAGTGGATCTAGCCTTGTCCAGGCTTGGGAAGCAAGAGATGAATGAATAGCTACACTATATAGATGTAGCACGGTTGATAGCATGCGATAAAGCCGCTATCGGCTTGAACACGCTTCAGGCAATATTTAGAGCGTTCTACAGTCAAGGAATGGCTTTAGACAAACAAGCGGTTAGAAAAGCTACGACTTGTAGTATATAAAAAATGCTGCTAGAGGCTTAAGTAATCAAAAAAACAACAATTAGCATATAAACAGTCTAGGTAAGGCTTTACAAAGGGCGGGAAAAGCAGTCGCCAAATAGTGGTCCATTTAGGAAACACAGATTAAAACCTAAAACAGCTGTCTGAGTAGCAAGATCAATGCATTCCAATAAATGCTATATATTTATATCAGCCTTAAGAATTCAGACAGTCTACAAAAAAACGCTTTACAAAATTGTCTCTTCAGTAGTTATACAGTGCAGGCACTGGACAGATTAAAACATCAACAATGGTCTGGACGATGTAAAATATCCAAACCTACCAACAGATATTTATTAAAAAAACTTTGATATAAAGAGCCTCAGTACATAAAAAATAAGATAACTACATACCACAGGGGTTAGACGCCGACATAGGGAGCAGACAGCAGCCAGGGCAAGTCCCTAATCCTAAAGATGGTGCCCCACTAAGTCCAGGTTATTTATGGGAGTTTAGAGGAATAAAGGTAGCGAGGGGAGGGGAGTAAGGGGAAGTGCAGATACAGGGTGGGAGGGGCAAGGGAACTGGCAAAGTCAAAGCAGGCGATTGGACATCATGCGTAAGAAGGTTACGGCAAGTGTAGGCAAGACCAAACAGGCAGTAGTAAGATGAGATGGACAAAGATTAGAGAGCAGGACACAGGACTGGAGCAGTTGTACAGGAAACAATCACAATCAGCAGGATGTGAATGTAAAAGTTAAAAGTCAGATGTGGTAAAGGCCAGAAAACGTAAAGAGAGGAACAACAGGTTAATGCAGGTACAATAGGAGAAATAAGGTAAGTGGTGTAATAATAGGAGGAAAAAAAAAAGAAAAAGCTGGGATAGGGTGCCACCTAGTGGACAGGCATGGGAGATTTTCAGAGAGAGGGATCTAAAAGAGGATGGAGAGAGAGATTTATGTATAGAATGGGGAGGTACTCTGCTGGACTCAAGACTAACTTACCACCTGTAGCAGTGGTTGTAAAGGCAGTTAGTCTGTGAGGTGTAACGCAGGTAGTTGTAGGGTTTCCTTTAGTTTCTGACAGGGTGTTGCTGGAAGCACGGGTAAAGCAGGGTAATTTTCCTGTATCCTTGATATAGGGTTTGTAAGGCAGCTAGTCTGTGAGGTGTAACACAGGTAGTTGTAGGGTTTCCTTTAGTTTCTGACAGGTTAGTGCTGGAAGCACGGGTAAAGCAGAGTAATTTTCCTGTATCCTTGATATAGGGTTTGTAAGGCAGTTAGTCTGTGAGGTGTAACGCAGGTAGTTGTCATCTTCTTCAAAATAACTTACTCTCTAATACCCAACACAGTTTTAGACCTTCCCATAGTACCACCACTGCCCTCCTCTCCTTTACAGACACTATCAACAAAAATCTTAACCAAAACACCCTTTCCTCAGTACTTTTCTTAGACATGTCCAAGGCTTTTGACATGGTCAACCACCAAATACTCACACACATTCTTCAATCTTTGTCACTTGAAATTCAACCTATTAACTGGTTTAAATCCTACTTAAATAATAGACATCAAGCAGTACTCTGGAACTCCACTCTATCTTCCCAGCTACCAGTTAACATTGGTGTCCCCCAAGGGTCCATTCTGGGCCCCTTTCTATTCTCTTTATTTATCAATGACCTCCAACAAGTAGTCCCTCAAGCTACATGCATACAATACGCAGATGATTCTACACTAATTTGCTCAGCAAAATCTGTCTCTGAACTTCACTCCCTTACTCAACACATTTTTAATTCTGTAGAAGAATGGTTTTCTCAACGCTGTCTCCTACTAAACCCAAAAAAACCAAACTCCTCCTCTTCACACCTTCCAGTAAATCTCCCCACATAGACTTTACAATAACATCTAAAATTGCCACACCTATACCACAAGATTATACTACAAAACTACTAGGCATTACCATTGACAACCTTAACTTCGATACCCACATAAGCAACACTTTGAAAAATATTAATAAAAAAATAGGCTCTCTTTACAAAATCAAACCTTTCCTCACTCCAGATTCTAGAATAACTATTGCCCACTCACATCTTATCTCACCCCTTCTCTATGCCTCACCCACTTATACTAACTTATCAAAAAAGAATCTGTTTAAGCTAGAAAACTCCTACCACAGCATAGCCAGATTTGCCACAGGCAACCCTTTTAGAACCCACCACTGTAATAATCTAAAACAACTAGGTTGGCTAGAATTTCAGCAACAACTAAAAATTAATCAACTAACCATAACCCATCAACTTCTATATCAACCTAACAAAACACCTATACTATCTACTCTTATTCACCCCTACCACAACCTAAACTCCCTAAGATCAGCACACAAACTTCTTGTAAATATTGACAAAACAAACAACAAAGCTGGAGACTCCCTCTTTTCTAACACTGTTGGAAAACACTGGAACCTCCTCCCCAATGAACTTTCTTCTATTCCCTCAAAATCTCTCCTTAAAAAGAAACTTAAACTCTACCTTAAATCAAAATTGCTGTGCCCCTGTAGTAATCCTGACTAACTTTAGCCCCCGACACCTGACTACATTCTACATCTTTTAGACCACTGTATCTACCTCATATTTACATCCACTGATTCTATATCTCCTTCTCACTATCTACATATGGGTATTTATATGTGTGTATATATGTATATATATATATATATATATATATATATATATATATATATATATATATATATATATATATATATATATATATACACACATATATAGTTATTTCTATATATATGTATTCTTTCCACTTCTTATACCACATGATATACTAACATATCTGCCAGGTTTCTTCATACTATCCTGTATCCTCTACTACTATACATTATGCTAGTATTCACTATAAATACCACTTTAAGCAATATTTTGTAATAATATTCTTATCTAAATATTCTACTTTCTGCAATTTGTACTTTATAACTTTGTCACCAGTTAAAATGTTATCTTTATTTGCCTATGTTCATGTACTGCTGTAAAGTTTTTTCACATGTATTTTTTTAATGTAATCTCATTTTGAATGTTGGAGCTTATCTCCCTGGGCCTCTACTGAAAATGGACATATATCCAGCTAGACTAGCCCGGTCAACAAATGTAAAATAAAATAAAATAAATAAAATAAAATAGTTGTAGGATTTCCTTTAGTTTCTGACAGGTTAGTTCTGGAAGCACGGGTAAAGCAGGGTAATTTTCCTGTATCCTTGATATAGGGTTTGTAAGGCAGTTAGTCAGACAAGCTCCACGTGGGTTTACAGAGTGGTCCTAGCAGCAAGGAACTCGAAAAAGCGACTACCTTCTGGATTTAAGTATATTTGCTTTTTTTCCACTGGAAATAGCTTCTGTTGCTTACTTTAAACTAGCCTGAACTGTTTTTTTTTCTGATTACTGCATTTATTTTTAAATCTGCACTTAAAGTTACATTTAGTCTAATTTAATCGAAAGTTTGCTTGTTTGTTTGTTTAATTTAACTGTGGAGGCTGCCCACTAAAGTGTGCTAGCCTGTGTAACTAATTTATCACTGTCTCTGCATTTTCTGTGCATTTCTACAAAAAAAACAAAAAAATAATCCTTGTTTTCCCACCTTTCTCAACTAGTTTAGACCAGTATACAGGCATTGCTGTATTCTGGGCTGTGGTGTAGTTCCTGTGTTGTCCATTACCTTACTTGGATAGAGGGAAGTTTCTTTGCTCACCAGTGGGAGTGGGGAGCCTTGAGCAGCCTACCTGTCCTTGGGGGAAGTGACCTCAGCACAAGAAGCTGTAGTAATTGGTTGTTTGGGACCATTCCTAGCTCTTTTGTAGTTCACTGCTTAAAATCCACCTCTGGGTGTTTTTTTCTGGCTATACTGCTCAGACAAGCTCCACGTGGGTTTACAGAGTGGTCCTAACAGCAAGGAACTCGAAAAAGCGACTACCTTCTGGATTTAAGTATATTTGCTTTTTTCCACTGGAAATAGCTTCTGTTGCTTACTTTAAACTAGCCTGAACTGTTTTTTTTTTCTGATTACTGCATTTATTTTTAAATCTGCACTTAAAGTTACATTTAGTCTAATTTAATCGAAAGTTTGCTTGTTTGTTTGTTTAATTTAACTGTGGAGGCTGCCCACTAAAGTGTGCTAGCCTGTGTAACTAATTTATCACTGTCTCTGCATTTTCTGTGTATTTCTACAAAAAAAAAAAAAACAAAAAAAATAATCCTTGTTTTCCTGCCTTCTCAACTAGTTTAGACCAGTATACAGGCATTGCTGTATTCTGGGCTGTGGTGTAGTTCCTGTGTTGTCCATTACCTTACTTGGATAGAAGGAAGTTTCTTTGCTCACCAGTGGGAGTGGGGAGCCTTGAGCAGCCTACCTGTCCTTGGGGGAAGTGACCTCAGCACAAGAAGCTGTAGTAATTGGTTGTTTGGGACCATTCCTAGCTCTTTTGTAGTTCACTGCTTAAAATCTGCCTCTGGGCGTTATTTTCTGGCTATACTGCTCAGACAAGCTCCACGTGGGTTTACAGAGTGGTCCTAGCAGCAAGGAACTCGAAAAGCGACTACCTTCTGGATTTAAGTATATTTGCTTTTTTTTCACTGGAAATAGCTTATGTTACTTACTTTAAACTAGCCTGAATTTTTTTTTCTGATTACTGCATTTATTTTTAAATCTGCACTTAAAGTTACATTTAGTCGAATTTAATCGAAAGTTTGCTTGTTTGTTTGTTTAATTTAACTGTGGAGGCTGCCCACTAAAGTGTGCTAGCCTGTGTAACTAATTTATCAGTGTCTCTGCATTTTCTGTGTATTTCTACAAAAAAAAAAAACAAAAAAATAATCCTTGTTTTCCCGCCTTTCTCAACTAGTTTACACCAGTATACAGGCATTGCTGTATTCTGGGCTGTGGTGTAGTTCCTGTGTTGTCCATTACCTTACTTGGATAGAAGGAAGTTTCTTTGCTCACCAGTGGGAGTGGGGAGCCTTGAGCAGCCTACCTGTCCTTGGGGGAAGTGACCTCAGCACAAGAAGCTGTAGTAATTGGTTGTTTGGGACCATTCCTAGCTCTTTTGTAGTGCACTGCTTAAAATCCGCCTTTGCGGCTTTGTGGTATGATAGCGCAGTTAAACAAGGTTAAACTTGGTTAAACTTTTTCTGGCTCCGCCAAGTCTGCTGTTCAATTTTTCCCTTAGAACTGTTCTACTTGCAATCTAAACAGCCTATACTCTATCTGAAAAGCTCAGCACTTGCTCCTAAAGCATTTTTATACAGGTAAAGCACTCTTAAACAAAAGAAAGTACTTCATTCACCTAAATTCTGTTGAGTACACATCTCCCTATAGGTCCTTTCTGACTCAGTTACACAGCAATCTTTTTCACTATTTCTAGCATGTCTAAGGGTCAGTTGCTGGCGTCCTCTCCTGTTCAGCTGGTGAATCTGGAATCTTGAGGCAATGTTACAATTGCCTCATGTACACAGACAACCCTCTCCTCCTCCCAACAAATACAAATATATGCGAGAGATGCAACTATATAGCCAAACTGGAGGCTGAGCTCTCTCAATTCAGTACTGGCAAGACCAGTCAGGAGGAGAAGGTAACCACGCACACCACAAACCCAGTCTCACATAGAACTATCACAACAGCAAACCAAACAAATAAACACACAAAAACATACTTGGAGGTGCTGATTAAAAATCTACCAAAACAACAGAGGCCTCCAAAGCAGACACCCAAGCAACCACCACCTCAAGATATAGCACATGCAACACATAGTTCACAAAGTCAGTGTGCTAAACAGTCACAGCCCTTAAGGCCAAACAACATGCCAGACACACTTGTAATAGGTGACTCCATAGTCAGACACACTGACGTCCCGCTCACCAGACTGAACAAGGAAAAGGTCACAGTAAGCTGCCTGTCGGGAGCTAGAATCCGCCACATAACACAAGCACTCAGGTCACTCCACAGCAAGTACAAATATGACTCAGTCATTGTACATGCCGGTGTGAACGACCTGAGACGTACCTCCCTGGACTACATGAAAAGAGACATAGAGGAGCTCTCTGATTATGTAGCCCAGGCCGGTATGACCCTGACCCTGAGCAGCATCTTACCCTCACCAAGAATGATGCCACAGTACAAAGACAAAATGATCAGTTTTAACAATTGGCTTAATTACTGGTGTCATTCTAAGGGGATCCAATGTCTGTCTGCTTGGGATGACATGCTTGACAAGCCACGCTGCTCGCAAGGGATGGCTTGCACCTGTCACCCTGGGCTTCCGGATATTGGCCAAGGCTCTTGCCACCCCATAGTGCCTTTTTAGGCAAGGCTCAAATGACAAACCTACCTCCCTAGAAAACACAAGTGGAAAAAACTAAGGGTAATGCTGCTCAATGCCAGAAGTCTAAACCTCAAGATGCACCCTCAAGCCCTCCTCAGTATGGAGAACATCAATGTATGTACGGTGACTGAAACCTGGTTCAAGGCTCCTGAGAGCACCCCAGCACTATCAGGTTTTACCTCATATCATGCTTTCCGCCCCAAAACTTGGACCGAACCACAAAAGGAGGGGAGTATCCATTTTCATCAAAGATACCCACACCTCCAGGTTAGTGGCAACGCACGAAGCATCGGAGACTATCCAGGTGCAACTAACCATAGGCAAAACTGCCTTACAGTTTGTAGCATGCTACAGACCACCCTCTCAAACTCAGGAACCCCACACAGCCTTCCTGAAGACACTGGAGAGTATGAATGTCTCTCCAAATACCATCATTTTGGGAGACTTCAACTACCCAAACATAGACTGGGAACATTACTCAAGCCCCAACACCCTAGCCCAAAGGTTCCTAGAATTCATAAACTCAAATGCAATGGAACAACTAGTCACCATTCCCACAAGAGGAGACAATATACTAGACCTGATCATCACAAACATGGGGACAAAATGCTCCACACCGGAAGTATATCCCTCTTTGGTAAGATCAGACCATAAATTAATCTCACTGGAAATCCACATCCCGCCCCACCCCTGCACAAAAGACCACAGTGAAGAACTTCTCAAAAGCAAACTTCACACTTCTTAAGACTGAAGTGGTATCCTTCAAGGCCCCTGGGCCAGTGGAAACCACAACCCACACTGCTGAATCCTTTGCAAATGCCTTCTATGGGCACCTTCAAGAATGCATGGATCATGCAATCCCAAATAAAACCAAGACCCATTCCCCAAAGGCAGGCGCCGGTCTGGTGGACCCCAGCCATAAACAAACTTTACAACAGGAGGAGGAAGCTACTACATGACAGAGCAAAATCCCTAAAAGGGAAGGCGTCTCTGATCAGTACTAGCAAAAACTACGATCACTCATAAAATCATCCAAGGCCAACTTTGAGAGAAAAATCGCAAGAGACACAAAAGACAATCACAAGGCCTTCTTTAGCTATGTTAGAAACCTGGGTGGAAACTCCCAGATATGCTCAGAGTTAGTCCAAAATGACACAAAATACACCAAACCCACTGACATTGCCAACATTCTGGCAGACAGGTTCAGTGCAAATTTCTCCCCCCCCCCCAAAAGGAGAAATAACTATCCCAGCAGAGTGTAGCCTCCCTAACACCTCAGATGCCCAGGTGAGAGCCGACCCCTCTAAAGCTAAAACACAGCATCAATGGGACCGGATGGTGTCCCGGGCTGTGTGCTACATAAACTTCAAGAGGAACTAAACCCACACATAAGGCTGCTGTTTAATCTTAGCCTTACTACAGGATACGTACCCAAAGAGTGGCGTACAGCAACAGTGGTCCCACTTCACAAAGGCGGTGCTTCTACGGACCCTGGAAATTACCGCCCCATAAGCTTGACGAGCCTGGTCTGCAAAGCTATGGAGAGGATCATTATGGAACTCATAAACAAAGACATTGGGGACCTACAGACATTGGATCCTACCCAATTTGGCTTTGTCAAGGGCAGATCCTGCCTTTTGAACTTGGTCGACTTTTTTGAAACAGTCACTAAGGCCATTGATGAGGGTAAGGCAGTTCACACAGCCTACCTTGACCTTGCAAAAGCCTTTGACACAATACCCCACTCGGGCATCATAGACAAACTCACCAGCTTAAATGTAAACCCATATGTCACAAGATGGGTTGCAAACTGGCTCAAGGACAGAACCCACAGGGTCAGAGTTGCTGGAGCTATGTCAGACTCTAAGCCAGTCACAAGCGGTGTCCCACAGGGCTCAGTCCTGGGACCCTCTTGTTCGGCATTTATTTTTCCGAGGTACAGGCAAACATAGGAGGATTGTGGCTGACAAAGTTCGCAGATGACTGCAAACTGGGTGCCATAATTGATACTCCAGCAGACACAAACATCCTTCAGAGAGGCCTCATAGAAATGGATAATTGGTGCCAGAGCCATGGCCTTAAGCTGAACGCCAAAAAATGTATAGTCATACCCTTTGGGAAAAACAAGGTACTGACAAATTACCACATAGGCGGTTATCCATTAAGTACGGAAGAGGTAATCAGGGACCTAGGGACCCAGGTTGACAGTAACCTCTCATTTGACACTCACATTGCCAAAGTGGTTAGGAAGACCTTCTATATTGCCCACCTTATCATGAAGGGTTTCACATCTAGATCAAGAGAGGTCATTGTGCCCCTGTACTCTTCTCTTATCAGGCCAATGATTGAGTACAATGCCCCATTTGGGATGTATCTCACCCGACACCTGCAGCAGTTGGAAAGACCCCAAAAGTTCCTCACCAAGAGGATAAAGGGTCTTAAACATATGTCATATGCGCCCGACTGAAAAAACTCCAGCTCTATTCAGTCGCATACCGCCTACTCAGAGGTGATCTGTGCCTGACCTACAAGGCCATGTCCAATCCTGAATTAATGGACATGCTCCACCTCAGAAAATCCAAATCCATCAGAGCCACGAGAACAAGTGACTTAAATCTCAACACAGAAATAAATAGGACGTGCTGGAGGGACAGATTCATAACCCAGAGGCTCCCTACACTCTGGAACAGAATCCCAGTCCATGTTAGGCAGAGCCCCTCACTGACTCTATTCAAGAGAAATCTCGATGAATGGATGGGAGATCGTAGGTTTACCCCGGGGGTCATCTCTGTGTCACTACTAGATAGAGGCATAGTAAACTAAACCCTAAAAGGGCGTAGTATTCTCATCCTAAGGGGTGGTGTAAGCCACATACACTCTGGCTAGGCTTATAAATGCCTTAGGGCAGATATCCTAGTACGAACCTATGAACCTATGAACCTATGAAGGTGTAACGCAGGTAGTTGTAGGGTTTCTTTTAGTTTTTGACAGGTTAGTGCTGGAAGCACAGGTAAAGCAGGGTAATTTTCCTGTATCCTTGATATAGGGTTTGTAAGGCAGTTAGTCTGTGAGGTGTAACGCAGGTAGTTGTAGGGTTTCCTTTAGTTTCTGACAGGTTAGTGCTGGAAGCACGGGTAAAGCAGGGTAACACAGGGGTTAGATGCCGACAGGGGGAGCAGACAGCAGCCAGGGCAAGTCTCTAATCATTTCTTCTGCCTATGGCACAACAGTAAGTGACCAGTAGGCCTAAAGAACTCAACACAAAGGCCCAACTTCAGGGACAGATTTTTCAAAATCCATCATAGTTTTGAACGTTGCCAAAAAGAAGTTATGTGCTCACCATAACGTTCCATCTGCCAAAGGCAGCCCTTCCCCTAGACACCAAATCCAGTTTATAATGAGAGATAAAGGTGTGAGAGGACGCCCAGGTAGCCGCTGAACAAATGTCATCCAGGGAAACTCTAGACCAGAATGTAGCAGACATTGCCATAGAACGTGTAGAATGAGCATGAACTCCCACTGGTTCTGGTAAGCCAGATTCTCTGTATGCTTGTAAGATACAACTCAAAATCCACCTGGCAAGAGTCACCTTTGAAACTGGTTTCCCTAGAAAAGGCTTAGCAAAGGAGACAAAAAGCTGATCAGATTTACGAAAGACAGCGGTCCTGTGCAAATAAAAACGTAACTGTCTGTGAACATCCAGCAAATGAAGTTTATATTCTCCTTTATTCTGGAAATTAGGGAACAAGACAGGCAAATTAATGGACTGATTAATGTTCATCTCAGAAGCGACTTTTGGGAGAAAGGAGGGATTAGTCCTGAGAGATACCCTCAGGTATGAAACACAAGGTATGGAGGTTTGATTCAGAGAGCCTGAAGCTCCGACACTCTCCTGGATGAAGTAATTGCTACCAAAAAGGCCGTCTTCCATGACAAGAACTTTAGATCAACAGAAGCTGCGGGTTCAAATGGAGGCGCAACTAACGCCTGAAGAACTAATGTCAGATCACACGGTGGAGGTGAATTTCTAACAGGGGGTCTCAAAAGAAAAGTGCCTTTTAGAAAGGTCTTACAAACTCTGGCAGCAGCGAGGGAACCAAAGTTGTCCCCAATATGAAAATGGGAAATGGCAGCTAGCTGAACCTTCACAGTAGATGAGCTGGCCCCTTGCTAAAAAATATGAGACAAGAATTCCAGTACCGCCAAAACAGGAGTGGTAAAAGGATCCAAGTTCTTTTGTGAAGCGCAAATTGAAAAACTTTTCCATTTGCTACTGTAAATCTTCCTGGTAGAGGGTTTATGTGCCGCCACAAGGATAGACTTGACTCGGGAATAGATACCGGGAGTCCTGGCAAACTAGGGGAACTGGATCAGCCAAGCTGAGAGCTTGAGACCATCCAGGTTTGGAGGAGCCATTCCCGAGGGATGAGAAATCAGATCCGGAATGGGATCCAAGATCCAGAGTGGAGTAATGAGATAAGACCACAGGCAGGGGAACCAGACTTGATGAGGCCAGAATGGGGCTATAAGGATAATCTTGCTCCCCAACCAGCAAGCTTTCTGCAGAAATTTTGTCATAAGCGGAAGTGGAGGATACGCATAAAGAAGACCGGGTGGCCAAGCATGGACTAGAGCATCTCTGTGGGCTTCTCCCAAAGGAGGAATTAGAGCGAAAAACTCGCTGCACTTCGTGTTGGAAGGTGATGTGAAGAGATCACAGCAAAGCTGACCCCACTTGAGGAAGATCTGTTCCGCTACACAAGGATTCAGAGACCACTCGTAAGGAGAGAGGATAGTTCTGCTCAATTTGTCCGCCAATATGTTGGACCGACCCGGAATGTGCATTGCTAACAGGAAGCAGTTGGTGGAGATCGCCCATTACCAAACTCTCATGGCTTCTCGGCAAAGGGGGTAAGACCTGGTTCCCCCCTGTTTGTTGATATACCAGACCACTGACATATTGTCTGACTGGATCGCAATAGTCCCCGGAGGAAGAAAGGCATGGAGGGCCTGCAACGCCAAGAGGACCACCCTCATCTCCAGGACATTTATATGCAGTACGGTCTCGGTCTGAGTCCACGTGCCTTGGACCATCCTGCCCGCACAATGCCCCCCCACCCTAGGTGGGAGGTGTCCGTGGTCACTGTGGCCTGGGGTGGTGACATAACAAAAGGTCGTCCTTCCCAAAGGGCTCAGGGTTGAAGCCACCACATGAGGGAGTTCCTGCAAACCCTGCTTAGGGGAATTGGGAAGTCTAGGGAGTGCTGTAGAATAGACCACTGGACCTGCAACGTCCACTGTAGAACCCTCATGTGCAGATGAGCATAAGAAATCAGATAGATCGCTGCCACCATGGACCCCAAAGCTCTCAGGACTAATTCTGCTGGGGGAGCAGGGGATTGAAAGAGGGCTAGCACATGCAGAGTCATGCTGTGAAGTCTGTCTGACATTAGGAAGGCCATGGCCTGGAGGGTACCTATCCTGGCCCCTATGAAGTCTAACACTTGGACAGGCTGGAGGAAGGACTTCTTGACATTTATGGTTATCCCCAACTGGGGTGACATCAGGAGGAAGAAATCCCTGGCTAGAGAAAGTAGATGCCCGGTGGGGGCAGTGAGGAGCCAGTTGTCTAGGTACGGGAAGACCTGTATGCCCTGGACCCTCAGGTGGGCCGCTATAACTGCCATGACCTTGGTGAACACCCTGGGTGCTGTGGTGAGACTGAAGGGTAGGACCTTGAACTGGTTATGACTGGCTCCTAGCCGAAAGCGGAGAAACCTCCTGGACCGTCTTTCCATGAGAATATGGTAGTACCCATCCTTGAGGTCTATGGAGCACATCCAGTCCTCCTCCTGCAAGAAGGGCAGGATGGATTGTATCATGACCATCCAGAATTTCTCTTTGGCAACAAAAAGGTTCATCATTGACGTGTCGAGAATCGGCCTTAAGTCCACCGTCTTTTTTGGCACCAGAAAGAACCTGGAGTAGATGCCTGATCCGGACTGATCTGGGGGCACATGCTGGATGGCTCTTTTTTCTAACAGCTTTTTTATTTTCAAAGCTGCGGCCTCCCTTTGAGTGAGTGGGACATCTGGGAGGCGTCTTGAGTAAGGGGGCTTGTTGATGAAGGGGATTGCATAGCCTCTGGATATTATCTGAAGCACCCAGCAATCTGTTGTGATGGACTCCCATTGAGCCAGGTGCCTCGAAATGCACCCTCCGACTGCCTCCAGAAAGGAGCAGTTGGGCAACCCCTCAGGGCTGTTGCGCGGGTCGGTCAGAAAAAGGTTCCCATGACCCGAAGTTCTTCGGTCCCCCTCTGCCTCTGGGCCAGCATCCACCTTGTCCCCCTCTGCCTCTGGGGGAGAAGGAGTCCTGAGTGTTCCAAGCCTGCTGAGATTTCTGGAACCACATCTTCTTCTGCCCTTGCTGGTTCCTAGAAAAGGACCTTTGAGGGGGTAGAGAAGCATATTCCAACAGCTGACAGCGTTTTCCCATTTTTGTCGCTCTGGACCAGCGTCTTGCGGACGTTCTTCCCAAAGAGTGTTGACCTGTCAAAGGGTGCATTTGCAAAGGATGCCTTGAAAGGTTCCGAGAAATCGCAATGTCGAAGCCAAGCATGATGCCTTAAGGCAATACCAGACCCGCTAGCTCTAGTGGCTCCTTCCGTGGCATGGGAAAGTAGCCGCATAGAAGTATTGGACACTGACTTAAAAGTGGCCATACGAGCCGAGAAAGTCCATTTATCTTCAGCCGACATGGACTCTGGGGGATACTCAGCGTATTCCTTGACCAGGTCCCGCTGCAGTCTGAATACATGGGCCAAATAATTCAGCGCCCTTATAGAAAAAGTAGCTGAAGCAAAAGTCCGCTTTCCAATACGGTCCAATGCCCGAGACTCCTTGCCAGGGGGATGGACCGAAGAACTTTCCTGGGATAGTTCCTTTTTGGTGGCCACTGCCACCACAATGGCACCAAATGGGGAACCCTTGCTCCACAAAGCTCTGTCTGCAGGGGGACTGAGAACCTTATCGGGCCTTCTAGGTATCGGCTCTACAGTGTCCAGCTCCTTCCATGCCCTGGTGGTAATCAGGTCGACCAGGGGGTCGGCCGGGGGGACACCCAAGAGGTAGATGGGCCGGTGTCAAATGCCTCCAGGAATACCGACTCATCCAAGGAGGGTTTTTGGGTGGACCACCGCCCCTTTTGGTGGAGTATTTCCATAATATCTCCAAAGGAGACATCGTCGGGGGGTGATTTGAAGGAAACCTCCCCTTCCTCCAAATTGGTATCCTCAGTGAGGGACTCGGGAAGTCCAAGTGCCTCCTTTTGCACAGGCGTTTGTGAGGGACCTCCTCGAGGGGACTGTCCGAGGGGGGCTCACCCACGGATTCATGTTCCTCCAAGGGAACTGGCTGGGGCATCAACGACACAGGCTATCCTTGGGGGGACTAGATGATGGAGGACAAACTGAGCTGTGAGGGAGCGGGGGGCAGACCCTGAGGAAAGAGTGAGGGGTCTTGATCCTCCAGAGAGAACCCTCTCCATCACATCGAATGCCAAAGGAGAACCAGCCTCTCTAAGACAGGTGGCCAGGGCCCTCAGATCCGATGAGGGGATTGGCGCCGGAGCCGAAGCGATCGGTCCCGAGAGGACGGTGTGCTCCAACCGCAAAGGAGCCGAAGACACACTCACCCCCTTGGATCTGACGCCCAGATCTCGGCTCTGAGAGCTGGGATCGAAAGCAGATCCAATAAGCTCGAGGGCATGGCCGGCGTCGAGGTAGCAATAACCATCAGCACCGACCCCCTGGCTCCGGGGCTCCTCCAATCCGTAGACTCTGAAATCCGGTGGTGGATCGGAGAAGGAACTATCGGGGCGAACAGTGGAGCTGAACTCCCCCCCCCAGAGGGGGGGGCAGCAGCACTCCCATCTGCAGCTGAGTTTGCAAAAATCGACGCATCATCCGGTCCATATCTGCCTCCGAAATGCTTTGAGTAGACCTGGAGGAAGCCACCGACGCCGGCCAGGAGGGCCGGCATGATGACAACCTCGAGGCTGGTTGGGTCTCCTCTTCCGGCTGCAGGGAGAAACGTGGAGAACGGAGCCATGGGGAGGAAGGCTTGGACACTCTTAGGGGAGAAGAGACCACCTTTGCAGGAGGGGCCGAGGGGTCCAATTCAGCCTGCCACTTGTGGCTTCTTTCTCTCTCTCTCTCTCTCTCTCTCTCTCTCTCTCTCTCTTTCTCTCTCTCCCTTCTCTCTTTTTTATCTTTCTTGGCCTCTCGTTCGCCCTGAGACAAGGTGGGAGGGTGAGTCCCAGACAGGGGAAGAGGGCCAGTCGGTTGGGCAGCCGCAGCTGTCGCTACCGAGAGGGAAGGAGAAGAAGCCGATTCCGCGGGTAGAAGACCTGCCAGAATCAGCTTGTTCTTCCTATCCCTTAAGGCTCAAGGGTTAAAGGCCACACAAATCTGACAGCCTGAGGAAAGGTGTGTAACCCCCAAACAAATCACACACTGAGTGTGACCATCTGCTGGCGACAGCTTTTAGAAAAGGTCACTTTGTGGCTTTCAGCCATACTCAAAAGTACACACACAGCCACATATGCGCACCTGAAAGAGGGAAAAAAAGGGGCCTACAAAGGAATGAGAAACTACCAAAGGTAAAGGGGGATATAAAGGCTAGGTAGAATGAAAACCCATAGAAAGGTATTAAAATACTCTCACATACCAAGTAAAGAAGACCAAAAGAGAAGTTTGAAGAAAAAAATTGCTAAACTTGCCTGGAGCTCTAAGAATCCCGTGCTTGGCAAAGCCGCGGCAAACGAGATCTGGGGATTGAAAGGAGGTTGCAGTGTAGTATGGGTAAGGGGGAGGAGCTTGGAGCTCGGATCATTTTGCTTGGTATGCTGCCGGCTCGGATCCCTGTCGGATCCGTAACCCACAGGTTGCTGATCAAATGAAGTTAACTACTTCAGATCAAGTCTTCTTTTAGCATGCATTTTCTGAACAATAAAAACTGAAACTGTAGCATCAATGATGAGAAAATCATGGAGTTTTAAGGCAAAAAAAAAAAAACAGAAGGCAATCCTAAAGGATATTCTATATGATTCTCCTCCTTTCACCCCCCCCCAAATAAAAAACACTTTAAATATTCCTATTACAAGCTGTCTGGAATAGGTGTCTGCACTTATCTCCTACCTCTCAACCTGCTAACATAAGAATTCTGGGTAAAGTCAAAATAATGGTAGAACACAAGAAACAAGCTCATGGGCATAAAACTAAAACAGATGCATGAACAGGCTGTGCAGCAGCATGCATTTTGTGAAGGACGCAGTCTGAAAATCAAAAGCTTTACTTGAAAACCACATTCATGAAGGTCTGACCAAAAACAACAAGCAAATATGTAGAAATGCTACTACATTCTCACAGTGCTCCCCAACTTCTTATCACATGAATTCTGGACAAAAGTCTAAAGCTAGGGACAAATTTAAATATTAATCTTATAAACACACATGATGCTAGAATAACTTTCATTAACGTGACTTTTGTGAAGGATATGAAGTTGAAAATGTGTGTTTAATAACTTCAATCCTCAATGTTTTGCAACACCACAATTATTATGAAGGACAGACCAGAAATATCAGACAAAAGTCCGAACATTCTGCAATACTCACAACCTCCCAAATCTGCTCTTAGCATAAGAAATCTGGACCAAGCCAAAAGTAACGGTAGGACAATATGACAAGACAATTAGGGGCACAGTTTTAGTACTTCATTTACACACACAAAAATCTAGGCATTTTGCAATATTCTCACCCCCCCCCCCCCAACCTCAGCACAAAAAGTGTAAACAAGGCCAATAAGTCTGGACCAAGCCAAAAGTCAAAAGTAAAAAAAAAAAAGTCAAAGTCAAAAAGTAACTTTACTGTCATTCAGACATACACAAGTGCACATCTGAACGAAACGGCATTTCTCCAAGCTGATGTGCAAACAGAAAGCATAGCAACAGAGAAACAAAAAATCCACAAATAAAACAGCAATGGCAACAACAGTGACTGAGCCAAACATATGGTACATAAGCAACCATCAACCATGCACGATCCCATGGACTACAGCATCCATTTCGTTCACACCACTGCCATTATCCTCTCAAACATCAACAACAACCAAAAGTCACCTGTCCAGCCCCCTCTGACACCACAGACCAAGTTCGATTCCAAAAACAAAAACCATCAGGCAAAAAACAGACTTGTGCCTCCTGCATTCGACATGACCGCCACTACCTGTAGGCCTGAACAGCCACAACCAGCCCAGCGATCCTCCTTCAGACCTCACTATCCACACCACCACTGCCACCAACTCCATTTCTGACATAATCAGCAGCTTCCAAATCCAACTAAGCTTCCTCCAACACAACAAATCCAACTCCGATTCCCCTCAATTGAACCCGGCAACCAAGAGTCCTCCCTCCGCACCCTGCTCAACTCGATACCGAAGGTCCAAGCTTCATGATCAGTTCTAACAATTCCAAAAAAGCAAAGCAAGAAGTACACTACAGCTACCATGGATACCACAGCTGCAGTCGACAGCTGTAATAATAATAATAATAATAATAATAATAATTAATGGCAGGACAAAGACAATCAAGGACACTTTTTTTGTTCTGCATTGTAAGCATAAAAATTTGGATATTCAACAATATTGTTACTCCTCCCGCTACTTCTTAGCACAAAAAGTGTAGACAAATATAACAATAGGACAAAAGCATAAAATCAGAGACACATTTTCAGTACTGCTTTTACAAATGTATACAAATCTGGATATTCAGCAATAATCTCACTCCCCCCCTCCCATCTCTAAACTACTTAACACAAGAAATCTGGACCAACTCAAAACTTCCAGGCAGAATCCCTTTACCCTCACTGTCTTGTCCTTCTCACTCACTCCTCTGATAAATTCAACAACTCTTAAGGAAAAAATGTAGTCCAAATGAAACAATATTTACTAGAATAAACTCTAGTAAAGATAAAACAATGCTCACATCATGACCCTTTTTCAAGGCACATCTCCTTGGATACAGAAGTGCTGCAAGCTCCATTTGGATCAATCTGGTCCTTTCTTTGTCACTCATTTTCCACCAGTTAAAAAAATTCTGCACTGCAACCAAAGTCCTCACTTTAGTGAAGCAGACTTGATGGAATGCATTGTTTTGTTGACACCACCTTCTCAGTGGAGGAAGCAAAAACAAAAAAGTCAACCAATGACCCGTTCTACACTCGACACATATGCATGCTATAGCAGGATGAAACAGTAATCCACAATATCTGATGGCAGACGCTGAGAGTTTTGGGGGCTACAGATTTCATGGGTGCCTAACACCATGTGAGAGCATGTTCTTCCGTAGCTTCAGGTTTTTCCTTATCAAGTCTCACAAGGAATGATACCATAGCATATCCGCCCACTCCAATTCCAGTACTAATAATTCATTCTACACATCACCTTCTAAAACACTTTGATGTAGTCTTATTTTCAAAGTAAATCATATGAAGCCAAACATACAATGAAATACACTGTACAATTAAACAATATAACAAATGAAAGTGTTTTTTATTTAAATAGATGCTAAGGAAAACTGCAAATTAAGACCCCGAGGGACATGAGCAGCAAATGTGTTTTATGATTTGTTTTCCATTACTAACAATTCAAGCTGCCTGTCAAAACCTCTAAAATAATTTCCTGAACACTTATATTCATTGAACTAAGGTCGGGTGGCATGATGCCAGGGTAATCCTATGGGCTAGGCTTGTAAAGGCTCCAGGGCCATTAGCCTAGTACACACCTATGAACCTATGAAATGAAAATCAGGACTGGACTAGATTTGATTTGCACAATATTGTTCTCTGCAAATTATTTTTATGGCATATTTGCAAACTCAAGAGATGTAGCAGTGTAAAGCACTCTGATAAGGAACTGTATTTGGATATTAATACTAGTAGTAAGAAATGGTTCCTGATGATACTCACAGCATTATGGAACTAACAGAGATGAGCATTGGCTAATGAGATGATCACAAGTTGTGTGATTCAGCTCTAAGGTAATTATCAATTAAGCAAGAAATATTTAGTGCCACAACAGAAAATGAGTTAAGAAATCTGTTCATTAAATGATAGTGCCAGCAAATACAGGTGTACATTACAGCTGCAGTTACAGAACTCACAAACAGCAGCAATATGCATGCAACATGCATACAGGAGTGCATGTAAAGAAGTGCTACTTCAACACGCTATGAGAATATTGCCCCCAGCAAAGTCCCCATCAGTTTTATTCATGAGTGTACAGGATATATAGAAAAGAGGCAGACAGAGAGAATCAGCAGGACATGGAGAGGGGTGCAGGGAAGGAAAGAATCAACAGGACATGGAGAGGGGTGCAGGGAAGGAAAGAATCAACAGGACATGGAGAGGGGTGCAGGGAAGGAAAGAATCAACAGGACATGGAGAGGGTGCAGGGAAGGAAAGAATCAACAGGACATGGAGAGGGGTGCAGGGAAGGAAAGAATCAACAGGACATGGAGAGGGGTGCAGGGAAGGAAAGAATCAACAGGACATGGAGAGGGGTGCAGGGAAGGAAAGAATCAACAGGACATGGAGAGAGGTGCAGGGAAGGAAAGGATCAACAGGACATGGAGAGGGGTGCAGGGAAGGAAAGAATCAACAGGACATGGAGAGGGGTGCAGGGAAGGAAAGAATCAACAGGACATGGAGAGGGGTGCAGGGAAGGAAAGAATCATCAGGACATGGAGAGGGGTGCAGGGAAGGAAAGAATCAACAGGACATGGAGGGGTGCAGGGAAGGAAAGAATCAACAGGACATGGAGAGGGGTGCAGGGAAGGAAAGAATCAACAGGACATGGAGAGGGGTGCAGGGAAGGAAAGGATCAACAGGACATGGAGAGGGGTGCAGGGAAGGAAAGAATCAACAGGACATGGAGAGGGGTGCAGGGAAGGAAAGAATCAACAGGACATGGAGAGGGGTGCAGGGAAGGAAAGAATCAACAGGACATGGAGAGGGGTGCAGGGAAGGAAAGAATCAACAGGACATGGAGAGGGGTGCAGGGAAGGAAAGAATCAACAGGACATGGAGAGGGGTGCAGGGAAGGAAAGAATCAACAGGACATGGAGAGGGGTGCAGGGAAGGAAAGAATCAACAGGACATGGAGAGGGGTGCAGGGAAGGAAAGAATCAACAGGACATGGAGAGGGGTGCAGGGAAGGAAAGAATCAACAGGACATGGAGAGGGGTGCAGGGAAGGAAAGAATCAACAGGACATGGAGAGGAATGCAGGGAAGGAAAGAATCAACAGGACATGGAGAGAGGTGCAGGGAAGGAAAGGATCAACAGGACATGGAGAGGGGTGCAGGGAAGGAAAGAATCAACAGGACATGGAGAGGGGTGCAGGGAAGGAAAGAATCAACAGGACATGGAGAGGGGTGCAGGGAAGGAAAGAATCAACAGGACATGGAGAGGGGTGCAGGGAAGGAAAGAATCAACAGGACATGGAGAGGGGTGCAGGAAGGAAAGAATCAACAGGACATGGAGAGGGGTGCAGAAGGAAAGAATCAACAGGACATGGAGAGGGGTGCAGGGAAGGAAAGAATCAACAGGACATGGAGAGGGGTGCAGGGAAGGAAAGAATCAACAGGACATGGAGAGGGGTGCAGGGAAGGAAAGAATCAACAGGACATGGAGAGGGGTGCAGGGAAGGAAAGAATCAACAGGACATGGAGAGGGGTGCAGGGAAGGAAAGAATCAACAGGACATGGAGAGGGGTGCAGGGAAGGAAAGAATCAACAGGACATGGAGAGGGGTGCAGGGAAGGAAAGGGTGGGAGTGTGCAGGGACAAGGCTAGACACTTTCTTTTCAGGACAAGTTTTTTTTTTCTTCTAGAAGAGTAAATAAGACAGATGTAATGGGAAGGTGGAGAATGGAAGGAGGGAATAGGCATGGAAGAGTGGGGAAGACAAAAATAAAACACAGATAGAGACCAATAGGGAGGTGCTGACACAAAGTTGTTGGACACAATGGCTAGAACTATTATGACAGAAAGGCCAGCTGGTGATGGGGTGGATTGCTTGTCAGTGCCTGACATTGATGAAGGTGGAATCGACCAAAATAAAGGGATCACTGTCCGCACAAAACCAGAACAAGAGTAAATTCCTAAAGGAAATCACTAATCATGATGTCCAGGCTTCACCAAGTTGTACATGACAGATGGCACCTCATCCAGTTTAAGCCAGACAAGATGTAGGGAAGCCCTTTTCAATGAACCCCCGGCAACTATTTTACAACAGGTTCCATACAAATTGCTTCCATCACTTCAAAGGCATTAACTCGTGGGGAAACAATATTCAGCAGACTTGAATCACTGTACCTAAATTTCTTAATGCTTACATGCTGCTGAATTTTGTTTTTTTTTAACCTTCTAAAAATATCGTTTAGTTCTAGTCAAACTCCTTTAATAGCATGTAGACAAAATGCGCAGATGCAATACGGCAAAGTAAGCTGATAAAACACATCTTGATATTAACGGCAGTACTAAGGATCCTATATTTACTTTCTTTTTAAAAACTGCCATTTATTCCATTATATAACTCTCTCAATCTCTGTCTTCTCTAAAACCTCACTCCTTCTCCTGAACATTATTCTGCATGTATTGTTCCCAAAAATTCCATTTATTTCTAATTTGACTGTTCCCTTTTCTAAAGATCCCACCTCCAGTTCTTTTATCTCTTTAACAATATTCAGTACTTCAATATACTTGGTTTAGATTTTCACTGACATTTTCTAGTAAATGTTTTTGATAGCCAACAGCATTACATTTAGTAAGACCTTATAGCCATTTCAGATCCTGTGTCCCAGCTCAAAAGAATCATGTCCTTAGTGTAGCCTTTGCTCCTCCAACATTTGACAGAGTATTCACAAGATTAGATGGGTCACTAACTAGCTCACTGATAGAACCCATATAGTCAAAATAGGGGAATCCACCTCCAAGAGGGATCAGTCCTGGGACCTTTACTATTTGGAATCTATTTCTCTGAAGTGCAAGCTAAAACTAAAGGTCTGTGGCTGACAAAGTTTCCTGATGACTGCAAACTGGGAGTGGTCACAGAATCACCAAACAATGTCAACATCCTACAAGACGGTCTTACAGAAACAAATGATTGGTGCCAAAGTCATGGCCTAAAACTCAATGCAAAAAAAGTATTATCATCCCTTTCAGTAAGAGTGATGTTCCTGCTAACTATCACATCAATAATAACACCCCAAGTACGCACTCAATGGTGAGAGACCTGGGCACACAGGTTGACAGCAGCCTTACCTTTGATCACCAAATATCCACAGTGGTAAGAAGGGCATTCTGTATTGCTCATCTCATAAATGTACGGGCATTGCCTCCAGAAAAAACATTGTTATAACCTCCTTGTACTCTTCCCTCATCAAGCCAATAACTGAGTACAAGGCCTGTTTTGGTATGTACCTTTCCAAGCACCTGAAGCAATTGGTTTCTTACAAAGAAAATTCAAGGTCTTCAGAATCTGGCCTATGATGATTGTCTGAAATCACTGTCACTTTATTCTGTTTCATACAGACTGCTCAGAGGCAATCTCTGCCTTGCATACATGGCAATCTTTGACCCTGCTTTATTGGAAATGCTGCATATCTGTACAGCAAACGGTACATGGGTTACTCGCTTTAATGGCCTTTATCTGGTATGTGACATTAACAGAACCTGCTGGAGGGACAGATTTGTCTCCCAGAGGTTACCACACCTTTGGACCAGACTCCCGCTTCATGTCAAGTAGACCACCTCATTGGCCCTCTTCAAATGCAATCTGGGCGATTGGATGGGTAACTGAAATTTCACCCCAGGGCTTAGGGGTAACCGTAAATTCACCCCAGGGGTTCCAACTATGTCCCTCTTGGACAGGGGTGATGGGTGCTGCTCGTGGAAATAAGGGTAAACTTTGGCTATGCTTGTAAGGGCCTTAGGGTCAATAGCCTAGTAATCTCCCATGATCCTATATTAATAATCAAAGACACATATTTCAAATTTGTTTCACACAAACACAAGAGTAGCCAAAGTATTCTAGCTTATTTCTCACACACACACACACACACACACACACACACACACACACACACACACACACACACACACACACACACACACACTAGTCCTGCACAGCTAGATTACTGACTGTTTAAAAATGACCAGATGATAAGCACATAAGATACTTTCATCTACAGGTAGCCCACCACCCCCACCCAGTTATAACTACTTTGACTGTGTACACCCATTACTGTTATGAATAAATATATTATATGTACTTTACCGTTAGCTTTGGAATAACTACATTAAACTGTATAAATATCACTAGCATCATACCATAAGATCCAGCCATGTATAGCACAGTTTATAAAAAAAGACTATAAGAGCATAAGGAATATGAACCACAAGATAACATATGCTAAGTGAGTACGTACAATCTCTGCAGAAGCAAATGCCATCTCAATAATTCCACATCAAATAGAACTATTACTAATCCAAAGGTTGCTGCTGGCAAACGGCTTTGCATTTAAGTGCTTAATTTACAAATGCAGTGACTGCTGACCTTGAAGAATAAATTGCCTGTGTTATGTTAAAAATAATGTTCTGGTGATAAATGCCATAACATTTCCTGAACTACATCAGCTATGCAATAGGGAATGTTTGCAAACAACAAGACGTTGTAGATGTTAGTAGACATGCAATCCTGGAGACTATTAAGGAGCCTAGCCCAAATTCTCAATTGCTGCTAAGCACTGTCTGGATAAAAGGCATACTCAAACGTCATGCAGGTAGTAAATGAAGGTGGAAAGATGCAAACTCTGTACCCTTGCCACAGGAAGCAGCTTATTAATATGTTGGAGTTTTAGTCCACTGGGCAAACTGCCAGACTAACGGTTTTAAACTAGACTAAAACTAACTGCCATACTAACACTTTTAAACTAAATGCAGAAATCCTTTACAATCGGATCTTGTAGAGAAGACTGTACCACAATAATATGCAACAATGACTACCTAATGGATGCTGAAGATCAGCTGGTTCTGATTGTGATGCTGCCAGCCCAACTACCTGGTGAATATTGCTATGATTTATACAGAACTGTATGTTATGTACTGAGCTTTAAAAATGTAACCACAGCATACCCTGGTGGAACATAGAAAATTTAACTTACACAACTTCAAGAAAATAAGTTGAAATTAAGTGAATTACGATGTGCTATAAAAGTTAGTTAATGCAGCAAGAAGACAGGATGTCTAGAGCAAGAAGTTTTTCTATTGTCTTGGAGAGAAGTATTTACTATGTTTAAAATGTAAAGTGTTTTACTGCTATGTGACTTCCTAGCAGCTGCACAACTGAGAGATATGTACTTCTCACACAGATATTTTAAAATTTCTGTTAGTATCTGTTAGCCTGAGAACTGAAGGCAAGTGACAAAGAGTGATGTCATCCAAGCTGACCCAGTAGTAATGTTTGATAGTAATTTAAGAACTCTCTCAGAGAAAGAATGTGCATTTTGTATCTTGTCTTGGACCTAGAAACATCCATCATCACCATCATCTGCACTTGCCTTGCAAATAGTAAGTAATAGTAAATATAAGTTTAGATGCTTTCTGTATTTATTTGAGACTGTCCTGCAATATTGTTTTAAAATATTTCCTATGATACTGAACTCTATAGTTACTGTGTTGATTGAGTATTGTCTTGTTCTTTTATTATTTATTATTAAATATATTTAAACCTATCTTTGTGGCTGGCTTGTTTAGAGATATTTAAGCTCTTAGGGTACTTGTATATGTATTTGTTGACACTGTATAGGCCACTTCAGTAGCCTTGCTCTTGGTCACACTTACCATTTGGATAACAATAACATTACACGGTAGGATTGGTCACCCTTTGTAAGGGACTTAAGTAGCGGATAAGTAGGGGTTGCTGGCAGTGATAAGTACCTTATAGTCTAGGCAGAAGGGGGCATAGCTAGTAAGCCTGTGCCAGCCTTCCCCAGGTGTGTGTGTGTGTGTGTGTGTGTGTGTGTGTGTGTGTGTGTGTGTGTGTGTTTCTATATAAATCAAACCTCAAAGTGTGTGTGTGTGTGTGTGTGTGTGTGTGTGTGTGTGTGTGTGTGTGTGTCAGCTACTTGGGCAGGGAGATGAAGCACTGGTTGGACAGAGAGGGTGCTGGAGGTCTTGGCTTGATCCCTCAGCTGAAATCTTAACCCTATAGCTGTACCAGTGAGGAGTCTTATTGGGAATCTGGAGAAAGAGGGAAAAACAGCTTTACTGTGTGTGTACTTGTCATCCTCTCATTGTGTGCATCTGTTCTATTGCCAGTGGTGAGGATTGAGGCTCCTTCATTACTGGGCCAGTGCAGGAGTGTCACATATTAATTGGTTAGCAGTGGTGGGATATCCACATCACATATTAATTGGTTGACAGTGGTGAGATAGCCACATCATGTATTAATTGGCTTGCAATAGTGTGGATATTGAATTCCTGTAGCTTGTGTACAGTGATCACTGAAGGTGTTTGTACTCTCAATCAGCCACACAGTGAACATTCAGAGTTCATATAACAATTGTTTTATTTTTTTGTCAGCTCAGTTAGTCAGGGAGAGCAGGCAAGTATGTCAGCAGAGGAGTATGCAAGATGACAAGGAGCCAGTTGGCTGTGATGTGCCAGCTAAAGGACTGGTGCATGTCAACCTGACTAAAGCAGAAATGATTGCAGCTTTAGTCACAGCTGCGTCGCAGAATAGCAACCAGGAGGACAATCAGACTGGTCTTGGTAATGTACAACTCTCAAAAAATGGACAGTTCAACCTTTCCACAGAGGAATTAAAAAATCATCTGGTGTTAAAGAGACTTAAGCTGGAGGCCATGCATTTGGAAACAGAAGCAGCAGAGAGCCTCAGACATCTGGAGGCTGAGGAAAATGAGAAATTGCAATGTCTGGAAGCTGAGTAGAAGGAGAGGCAGAGGCAACATGAAAAGGAGATGCTGACTCTTCACCAGAGTCATGGGTGTAATGGGGAAGGGAGTAACTGAAAACCAGAAGCAATAGAGGTCAGTAAATTTCTTCCACAATTTACAGTGGGGGATAATGTCGATAGTTTCATTCATATGTTTGAGAGGGTATATAAACAGTATAATGCTGACCAAGGGCTCTGGGTACAATTCCTGACCCCCTTACTCCATTGTAAAACTGTAACTATAATTTCTAAACTGTCTGATACTGATTGTTTAAATTATAATGTTGTACAGAACTGTTTTTAGAATGTTTTAAGTTACCACCTGAACCTTATAGGAAAAGATTTCATGAGCATAGACACAAGGCAGATGAAAGTGTATGTGAATATGTTGCTGAACTAAGCACTTATTTTCATAGGTGGCGAGTGGATGTCAGGTCACCACTTTTCAAGGGCTGGCAGACCTTTTGATGAGGGGACAATCCCTTAGCACTTTACCTGAGGACATGAGAATCTGGTTAGCTGATAGACAATGCACTACTGCAGATGAGTTGGGGAAGAAGGGAGACCTATACCTAGCAAGCAGGGTATCACTGCACAGGAAAGGGACACCCGGTGCTTCTCATGGTTCTAAGACTGCCCCAACAGAGTCCACCAGTAGCAGGGGAAGCCACTAGTCCAGGTACATGTCCAGGAACGAGGCTTAACTGCTTTTAATGCAAACAGTGAGTCTATGTAGCATACAGATGTCCACTGATGCAAGGTGGGGAATAAAAGGTGGGAGAGCCAGTAAGAGGGAATGACAAAATGCCAACAGTAGGTTATCTTGACACAACAAAGGTGCCAAACTACCATAAGAGGTTATAGCCTATCTTACTGAATGGGAAAGAGGCCATGGCTAAGACAGACACAGCCTCTGACCTAACCATTGTGAAAGCCTACAATGGTTACAGAAGAGCACTACTTGCTTGGGCAGTCTACTACAGTCAGAGCTTTAGGAGGGACCCCATTCCAAATACCTTTGGCTAGGGTTCACCAAGACTGGGAGGGTGGAAAAGGAAGTCAGCAAGTAGGTGTGTTTGAGGATATCCCTGCAGATGCCCTGATAGGGAATGATTTTGATAATGCAGTACCCTATGTGCTTGCAGTTACACATAGTCAGGCTTGGAGACAAGCATGTGGGTCTGGTAGCCTGTGGGAGACCCAGACAGACTGCACACTTGCAGCCAGGACTGGTGATGTGGTTACTTCAGGGAGGGAGCTACCCTGTAGCAGTGAGACAGAAGGTGAGCCACAGCTGCTTGTGAGTACTGATGTCCCCTTCGACAGAGTGACTGCAAGGGCAGAGGTGAGTAGTAGTAGTAGTACCCAGGTTGACAGTGAGGCACCGCTGAAAGAGGATGCCAGAGTTCCTGTGGAAGGGGAGCTAGGAAGGGTTACAAAGAGAGAGTTGAGACAGGCTCAGCTCCCAGATCCTACATTACAAGGCCTGGGAGAGGTAGCTAGTGATGCACCTGATTCTCAAGGGAAGGAGGGAATCTGTATACTGGGAAAAAGGGTTACTATACAGAGAGTGGACCCCTGAGGGAGGGCTAGAGGGTGAGAGAATACAGCAGTTGGTAGTGCCCAGAGCCTACCATCTGGCACTTATAGCCATAGACCATGATACTGCCTTTGCAGGTCATGTGGGCATAAAACATATGAAATAAAATGTATTATGCAAAACTTTTATTGGCCTGAGATTTCTAGAGATGTAACAGGGTACTGCAGGACCTGTGAGCAGTGGCAAAAGGTAGGCAAGGCAGGAGACAAGGTGAAAGCTCCTTTGATGCCTTTTCCTGTGATTGAGGAGTCATTTCAGAGGGTAGCTATGGATATTGTGGGGACTTTGAGTACCCCAAGTTCCACAAGGAAAACGTATATCCTAGTAGTAGTAGATTATGCTACCAGATACCCTGAAGTGGTGGCGCTGTCCTCCATTGAGGCAGAAAAGGTGGCAAATGCTTTGTTAGGCATTTTCAGCAGGGTAGGTTTCCCAAAAGAAATACTGACTGAGAGAGATGTAAATTTCATGTCAGACCTGCTAGCTTGTCTGTGGAAGTACTGTGGGGTGAAACACCTAAAGACCACCCCCTACCATCCCCAGACTAATGGCCTTGTTGAGAGGTCAGACTTTATACTCAAGACAATGCTACGGGCATTTGCAGACCAGTTTAAAAGGGAGTGGGACAAAGATTTGCCCCATCTGTTGTTTGCTTAGAGAGAGGTTCCTCAGGAGTCCAAAGGTTTTTCACCCTTTGATTTATTGTATGGGCATAGGGTGAGGGGGGCCTCTAGATTTGATTCGAGATGAGTGGGAGGGTGAGTGTGAATCCTACAAGGAGTTTGTTGTGGCATATGTCCTAAACCTCAGGACAAGGTTCATAGAACTCAAGGGCCTGGCCCAGGATAAACTGGCAGAAGCTCAACAGCAGAAAAAGGTCTGGTATGACGGGAATGCTTGCGCTAGACAGTATGCTGTAGGGCAGCAGGTAATGGTTCTCATTCCTGTCAGACACAACACACTGAATGCAGCCCGAGAGGGACCCTACAATGCATTAAGGAAGGTCACTGATGTTAACTGCACTGTAGAACTGATAGGCAGGAGGCAGGAGGCAGGGGCACAAACCATGTTAACATGATGAAAGTTGCTTTATCTGTACAAGCTACTGCATTTTACTTCTAGTACTACATTACAGTTTAAGCAGAATTGTCTCCTGCTCTGCTTATAGGGCTCAGTTAATCGTGTTTGTTAAAAGTTGCTTTATCTCTACAAGCTATTGCATTTACTCCTAGTGTTCCATTACAGTCTCTTTTTAGGATTGTTTTCTGTTCTGATTACAGGGCTTAACTGTGTTTGCTAATATTTGCTACTTCTGTTCAACCTACGGCATTTACTTTTAGTGCTCTGCTTTCATGACTTAATCAACTGGGAATACTGTTATTGCTACACTGGTTATTTCTTTCTGTATTATACCTCACTTAAATCTCTGTTTTTATAGGGTTTTGCTAGGGCTGGTCTCTCATGTGTCTTTTCTTACTTTCCTGGTCTAACCTTCTGTATGTGTTCCCCCTTATGTCTTGCAGCTTCACCCGATGGGTTAAACACTCTGTGGTCATCCCCTGCCCAACAGATTCACCCAGCAAAATACCTTGTGAAAGAGTGTAAATCTGCTTCAGTTACCTGCCTGAAGCAGCTCCACAACCAAACTAAAGAGCACAGCTGACACAAGTAAGTGTTCCTTCTATTGCAATTTATCCACACTCCCAATCTGTTTTTAAAACTATCTGCTTTAAAAAAAGTAAACTGCTCCATATTAAAAGTATTACTAAAAGGCATATGAGCATACACACAGGTTCATTTTTTTCTGGCTGTAGTAACTTACTTTGGCCACCAGGCGGCAACACAATGCCAACAGTCTACCACTGCATGTATATGTATTTATATATATACATATACAATTTTAAAATGTAGACACGCTTCTAGATGCTGCCGTTGCCATTGCAATCTTTTAAGTTCATATATACTATCTTCCATCTCTTTCAGTCCTTTATAGAACTTTTTCATGTCTACAACATTCGTTCTTTCATTATCAATCATTTCAGTTTGTACCACTTCGTCTAAGAAGTCTAATTTAAGTAATGGATTATCACTGTTGTTAAATAAAATTCTATTGACCTTACTGTATGTTCTGCCATGTCTTCCATCTATTGGAGTGGCTGGTGTATTCAGTATATTGCTGTCCACACCAAACTCTTCAGTTTGCCTCTCCGTTCTCCCTTCCGCCATGTCTCCCATTGTTCTCCTCAAAAAAGAAATAAATCCAAGCACGACAAAACTGAAACCAAACAGGAGTGTACTGCTAAGAAAATAAAGTATGAATACAACAACAAGCAGCACTGAGTCCACAGCCAGAGCAGGTATGTTCCACTACCACTTCTCAACACAAAAGTTTGTTTGTTGCAACACCTACGGTGTTTGCTTACAATTGTACTCCACATATAAAAAAGCTCAACAAAACATTTGGTTGAATAGCCATAAGATGAATATTTCGAATATATTGTCTTCCCAAGCACAACGTATATAATCAGCTCTACTTGAATATCGGCAAGTGTAGTTCACCTCCGTTACCATAGACGACAACTGCATTCATAGTATTTATTCACATCGATCAATAACTTAAAAATAAAAATAAAAACAAAAATAAAAAACAAAACAGAACAAAGAATAAGCACTTTCGGGTCTCCACAATGACCCTTCATCAAATCCAGGTATACTCTGCAGTTAGTGCCTGTTTAAAAATTACTCTCTACCGATAGAGTGCTAGATGATGGGTGATGTCACATTACACACATCTTTTCAAACCACGCCTCTTGAGCACTGGTTTCATGGGAAATGTAGTGTTCAGTCCCGGTCTTCTGTGGGCTTGTAGTCTTCCAATCCAATATATTTCTTCCTGCTCCAATCTGTTGTTGGTGTCACCTCCCTTTTCTGAGGTGAGAATAATTCTAAGCACTCTGAACTTAAAATTATGTCCTTCATTGTCCCTGTCATGTTTGGCAAGAGGATTCTTATAATCTTTGAGCCTGATGTCACTTATATGCTTGGATAGTCTCTCCTTAAGTTGTCTTACTGTCTTTCCAACATAGAAATGGTCACACAATGAACATGTGGCCAAATATACTATATTTTTGTGTTACAATCAGCATAGAAACTACAGATATATTTCTTTTTGGGAATGGGATGCTCAAAGCTATTCTCTGTGCATATATACCTGCACATAATACACATTCTACATGGAAATGTCCCTCTTCTATCAAAGTTGACACCTGGTACTAGATAATCTTCTTTGCATAACCTATTTTTCAGATTACTTGCATTCCTGTAACCAAATTTAGGTACCTCTCTAATCACTTCTTTGCATTCTTCACTTGACAATAGTATCTTCCAGTTCCTTCGAATAATATTACATATCCCCTCAGTATCTGTTGTATGTGTGAGAATCATTTTAACTTCTCTTTGCTCATTCCTATTGTTTCTTGAAGGAGCACCTTGTTTTCCTTTCAGGTATGGCTTAACTCTCGGTTCTCTTTCTAACAGCACACTGTGTCTTACTCTCACTATCTCTTCCTCTCTGTATCCTCTCGCCTCCAAATGTTCAGACATATCATTCATAGCTCTGTCAAGGGTTACATCATTCGAATATATCCTAGATGTTCTAAGGAACTGACCTCTCATAACATTTCTGTATGTATATTTTGGATGCATGCTGTTCCTTGGTAGTATATTGTTCTTCCAACATTCTTTTTTAAATAGACTGGTTTCTATGTTCCCTTCTTCATCTTGTAGTATTCTCACATCCAAAAAATCCATTTGACTTTCATTACTCAGAATAGTAAACTCCAGAAAGTTGGTGCTGTTCTCTAAATATCTATGGAAATTGTTGAGCTCCATGACATCACCTTCCCATAAAATATAAATATCATCCACAAATCTCTGGTATATCTTTAGGCATTTATTCCAAGGGTTTTTTTGATAAATGACTCTATCTTCCCATTGCGCCAACACTATGTTAGCATAGCTGTTGGTGCATGGCATACCCATTGCCACACCACATAGTTGTATGTAGAATTTACTGTTGAAAATGAAGACATTGTTCTCAAGTATCAACTTTATTAGCTCACATATGACTGTGATTTTATTTTCTTCATAATCTCCTTTATTCAACATGAATTCTCTTAATGCGGATACGCCATAGTCATTGGGAATGCTTGTAAATAAACTCTTGATATCCATACAGACCATTAAGTGTTTCTTCTTGTCTTTTTTGTTCTTCATATATACACTTAATTTCTCAATAAATGCTTCTGTATCTTTCAGAACCGCTGGTGCTTTTACTAACTCTTTCTTGATATGGTTCTCCACATATATAGAGGCTGGCTCAGTAATCCATCCTGCCCCTGCCACAATAGGTCTCAATGGTGGTCTCTGTGGATTATTATGTATTTTAGGAAGGCATTTGAATGCCGGAGTCCATGGAAACTCCACCTGCAGATAGTTACATAGCTCAACTGATATTTGACCTCTTTCTTTCATTTCTTCTATGTGCAGCCTCATCTTCATTTTGATCTTCTCTAGATCACTGTTATTTATTTCTTTGTATGATGAGTCATCCTGTAATAAAATTGTTACTTCCTGTATATTTTTATCACTGTCCATTAGGACCACACCTCCCCCTTTGTCAGCAGGTCTAATTATTAGACTCTGGTTTTTCTCTAATTCTTCTAGAGCCTGTCTCTCTTCCTTTGTAATATTGAAGGACATTTTTCTATTATTCTGTATGTATTCCAAGATATCTTTTTTACAGACAATCAGGAAAGTATCCATGACTGCACTATTCTGTGGTACAAAACTAATATATATATATATATATATATATATATATATATATATATATATATATACACATACACATATACATATACCCATAAACTAAGGACAATGTTAGCAAAAGCTAGGGCCACTTTTGACCCCATGGCTACACCTTTGATTTGCTTATATATTTTTTCATTGAAGAAAAAGAAATTGTTGTTGATTACTAACTTAACTAAAGTACAAAGTGA